>NW_025317402.1:0-144686 GCF_018873765.1 Telopea speciosissima
TAGAGAATTCCAAACCCAAAAAAGTATGGAAATGCCCCCAAATAACCCCAAACGACTCCACCCGATCAGGTTTAAACCGAAATGAACATATGTAAAAATAGGTATCGATTCAAGGTCACGACCCTCAACATCGCATCCACACATCTAATAAAAGATAAGGACACTTTTAGAGAATCCTAAACCCAAAACAGTATAGAAATGCCCCCAAATAATGCCAAACGACCCACCCGGTCTGGTTTAAACAGAAAATTAACATATGTCAAAATAGGTATCGATTCAAGGTCACGACCCTCAACATCGCTCCACACGTCTAATTAGAGATAAGGACACGTTTTTGAAAATCCCAAACCCAAAAAAGTAAAGAAATGCCCCCAAATCACCCCAAACTACTCACCAGTGTCCTGATTTAAACCCGAAATGAACATATGTCAAAATACATATCAATCGCAAGTGACAACCTCAACATAAGAGATAAGAACACTTTTTAGAGAAAAAAATTGATTCAAAGGAGAAAAGAGAGAAGTTCTGGCGATTTTGAGAGGGGGTTTTTGTGTTTACTCGTGGGAATGGTCGGCTGGCCATTAGCTCCGGCTAATGGTCTCCTCCTGATCTCAGTCCCGGGAGGGGGTGGAGAGGGAGTTTTTGTTTGTTGGAATGGGGGTGATGCACGTGGAGATGGGAGTAGTGGTAAGGAATCTCCAAGTGGTGGTGCTGGTATGTGCTACAACATCTCCTTTGGACGCTTTGGTTATAGTGGGATCCCTTTGGGGGATGGAGTTCAAGGCTTGGATGGAGATATCTGTAGGAGACCGTCCCACAACCTACTTCGTGGGGTTGTTAATGATACTAGAGGAACGACTAAGAAGGGTCTTGGGGTGCCTTGGTCAGCCTTATTTTCATCTTCTTCTTCGTTGGTTAGTGATGGATTGCAACTCACTTTTGTTGAACCTGTGAAGATTGATGGGGCATTGGCTGCTAAGTGCCCATCTTCCATGATTAAGAATGGTCTGGAAAAATGGAAGAATACCCTTATGGGTCATTTTATTGAGGGCAGGCCCAGCTTCAACTTTGCTCGAGAAATGTTAGTGAAGCAATGGAAGATTTTGGGTCATGTTGATGTGAATTTGCTTGACAGTGGGATTTTCATTTTCAGGTTTAATCTTGAAGATGATAATTAAAGTTCTTGAAGGGGGGCCATGGAATGTCCAAAGAAGGCTGTTGATTCTTCGTCCTTGGAGCCCGAGAGAGTGCATGGAAAGGGTCAAGTTATGTTCCGTACCATTTTGGGTTTCTTTGCCCAATCTTCCTTTTCACTTTTGGTCAGCTGAAGCTCTTAGTTCAATCGGGAGTGTGATTGGAAAGCCGATTGTCACTGATAAGATGACAAGGTCTATGGAGCGATTGTCCTATGCTCGGATGTGTGTGGAGGTGTCTACATTTTCTGACCTTCCATCCTCTATTCCTGTCTATGGAGATGATGGTCTTTCTTTTCACCAAAGGGTGGTCTATGATTGGAAACCACCATCTTGTAAACACTGTAGGGTATTCGGGCATTCAGATGCGACTTGCAAGTTTGGTATTCGTAGTTCCAACAAAAATTCAAGTCCAAAAAAAGAATGGAGAGTGAAGGATCCGGCTGCAGGTGTAACTCGGAAGGGTTCGACCAGGAATGGTGGTGAAGATTTGGCCGGAGATGAAGGCTTCGGCCGTAGCTGGAGGACGAGAGCTGGTGATTTCAAATTCGAATTCAAATTCTATTTCCTTTAATTCTCGCATGAATAAAGGGAAAGAAGTTAGTTGGCCCTTGAGGCAAGGCGCCAGGTTGGGTAAGAGGATATTGAGTATGGGATCTTCTTTTGAAGAAGGAAATAAAGATTCAGAAGTGACCCACTCTAATGCTTTTGCTTTGTTGGAGAATCTAACGGAGGAGGTGAGGTATGACCCACAAGAAATGATGTTGGACCCGGGCTCTTGTGCATTACTCTTAGGGAATGAGCTATTTGATGAGGTGGACAAAGAGGAGGGAGAAATTAGTGCTCAACCATTGAAGATTCTTCCATGCTTAGGGGAGGAAAGGGGTGATTTAATTGGGCAGGAAATTTGGAAGGAGGGCAGATTCGGTGGTGAGAATATTGAAGGGAATCCGAATTCATATTCTGTCCAAATGGAGCAGCCGATGGAGACTTCTTCTAATCTTGGAAAGGTAAATTTACCTTCTACTAAAGATGGTCTAGAGGAGGAAAGCAGATTTGGTGGGGAGCAGTTGGGAGAGATTCCTTCCAATTTAAATGATCTCTCAAATCCCGATCATAGTAAGAATGAAGGAGCTACTGCTGTGGGAGGGGGAATGACATTTGAAGTGAATGTTACCAATAGATATGATGAGGTGGCATCCAATAATTCGGTGAAGGTTATTGATCCTAATCTGGTGGTAGATATGAAGGGGGCAGATTTAGAAGGCGACAAGACATTAGATGAAGTTCGTAGTTTGAGGGAAAAAGAGACTTTAACTTCTAAGCCGTCAGCCAATATTGAAAGATTGAAAAAGCAGGCTGCGGAGTTGCGGGCCACCCAAGGGTCTTCTGGGAAAGGTATGGGCCAATTAAATACTACTTCTTTTTCTATTTTAGGCCGACCCACAGGGAAGGGGTCTAAATTTCAGGTCCAACGGGTTCTCTTAAACCAGAAAGATTCTTTTGGACCTAAAGGAGATGGACCTAGTAAAGGGGGGGGGTGACACTTCTAACTTTGGTGCCAAATGAAATGCCTATCTTGGAACGTTAGAGGTTTGAATGCCTCTACTAAAAGGCTGGGGATTAAGAAGGTTATAAAGGACCATCAGGTTAAATTGGCTTGTATGCTTGAGACTAAAGTTAAGGTGGAAAACTGTGGTGCAATTTTTGACCATTTTATTTTAGATTGGAAATATGTGCATAATGGTGAAGCTGATTCTCCAATTCGGATCTGGTTGGGCTGGGATCCTACAGTGTTTAATGTTGAAGAGATCCAAAAATCCAAGCAGTTTATTCATGTTAAGGTGTTGATTATTGGAACCTCTGTTATCTTTCTTTGTACTGCTGTGTATGCCTTTAATTCTATGGAAGGCCGAAGGGAATTGTGGAGGGATGTGGGCTCAATTGCTAACTCTATTCTTGATCCTTGGGCAGTCCTTGGGGATTTTAATGTGGTTCGTCACTAGCATGAGAAAATTGGTGGGGACTCTATTCGGCAAGAGGCTGTAGATGAGTTTAACTCTTTTATTGATGACTCGGGCTAGTTGATCTGAAATGGAAGGGGAATTTTTAACCTGGAATAATAGACAAGATGGGGATGCTCGGATTTGTTGCAAGTTGGATAGAGTTATGGTGAACTTGGCTTGGATTGATGTGTTCAGGTCTTCAAAAGTTGCCTTTCTTCCTCCGGGTCTCTCTGATCATTCCCCTATGGTGTTGACCATCTTAGATGATGCTAATTTCGGTCCTAAACCTTTTAGATTCTTTGAGGCTTGGATTGGGAGGAATGGGTTTGATGATACTGTTCTCAAGGGTTGGGAACAAGAGGTTAGCATGACTCTTAATCCCATTCTTCAATTTGCTGCTCGGCTAAGGAATGTCAAGAAGGAGCTAAGGAAATGGAATAAAGAGTGTGTTGGTGATGTTTTTGCTGCGGTGAAGGCTGCAAGTGCTGATTTGAATCAGATTCAATGTAACCTTGGTGCACACCCTGATGACCCAAATTTGGTTTCCTTGGAGACTCAAGCTAAGGTGAAATTGTGGGAAGCTTTGGCCGTTGAAGAAAATTTTTTAAAAGAGAAATCCAGGGTAAAACACATTTAGCTGGGTGATGGCAACAACAGTTTCTTCCATAAATCTATGATGTGTAGGCAGAATAGAAATCATATTCTGGAGGTACAAGGGGAAGGGGGGCCATTGTTAAGGTTCCTAATCTCATCAAGGAAGAAGCTATCTCCTTTTATAAGAGGTTGTTTGGGGCTGATTCTGATGATAGGGGGTTCTTTCCTAGTTTAGTTCCCGTACAAGGTGGCTTGTCACTAGCTCAGCAGGAAGATCTTATTGGAAATGTGTCTAATAAGGAGATTATGGAAGTGGTGTTTGATATGAAGAATTCCAAAGATCCAGGGCCTGATGGGTTTGGGGCTGCCTTTTTCAAACACTTTTGGGATGTTGTTGGTGAAGACTTGACTTTGGCTGTAAAGTGGTTTTTCTCAAAGTCTTGCCTTCCCGGTTCGATTAATGCCACTTTCATTAGTTTGATCCCTAAGACAAGTGATGTGTCTTCTTTTACAGGGTATAGGCCCATAGCCCTCTGTAATCTTTTTTATAAGATTATCACTAAGATCTTATCTAATAGATTGCAGAGAGTTGTTGGGCACGTGGTTAGTGATTCCCAATCTGCCTTTATAAAGGGAAGGTCCATTGTGGATAATATCCTTGTCTGTCATGATGTGGTTAGAGGAATTGAGCAGAAAGGAACAAGTCCTACAGCTGTGTTGAAGATTGATCTCCATAAGGCTTATGACTCTCTCAGTAGGAAGTTTCTGTTTGACATTATGGAAAGAATGGGCTTCCCATAGAAGTTTATTGGTTGGGTGAAGGCTTGTGTTGGCTCCCCTTATTTCTCCATTTTGATCAATGGAAGCCCAGCTGGTTATTTCAAAGGGGGCAGGGGTATCAGGCAAGGGGATCCCATCTCTCCCTATCTCTTTACTATTGCTATGGAGGGGTTTTCAGCCTTGATGAGGAAGTTGGAAGCGGAGAGGGCGGATTAGTCTTCCCCCGGATGCAAGAGCTCCTACCTCTCTCATCTTATTTTTACAGGTGATCCGATGATTTTGTGAAGGCCTGCCATGATTCTATTTCCGGCCCATGGGGGTCCTGGATGATTTTCATACCTTTTCGGGTTGAAACTCAACAGGGCTAAGTCCTCTATTATGTTAGGGGGCCTTACCCATACGGCCGATCGCAACTTTGGAATTAACGAATTTTGTGGACACCAAGCTCCCTATCGTGTACCTTGGTGTTCCTCTTATCTCTCGTAAGTTGGGCTTTGCAGATCGCTCTTCTATCGTGGATCGAGTGCGGAGCAGGCTTGATGGCTGGAAGGCCCGGTTTCTGTCGTTTGCAGGGCGTGTACAACTATTGAGCTCCGTCCTTCAAGGCTGCTATATTTATTGGTCAGGGATCTTAGCTCTTCCAGGTGCTGTCAAGAAGAAGTTGGAGTCCATCTTCTCCAATTTTCTTTGGTCCGGCCCGTCTCTTGAACAAAAGGTACATTATATTTCTTGGGATAATATTTGTAAGCCTAAGACAGAAGGGGGCCTTCATAAGGAGAATTACTGATATGAATACTGCTAGTATTCTTAAGCAAGTTTGGTGGATTGCCTCTAAGAAGGACAGTCTTTGGGTTAGGTGGGTTAATACCTATTACCTAAAAAATGACTCTATTTGAACTGCTAAAGTCCCACAAAATTGTTCTTGGGTTTGGCAAAAAATTCTCAAGTATAGAGATTTGGTTGAGTCTCATATCCATCATATCATTGGGGATGGCCAATCTACTAGACTTTGGCTTGATAATTGGCATCCCAAAGGAGTTTTGATTAAAAGATTTGGGGCCCGAATTCGATATGATGCTGGTTCTCATCGCCTTGCTTTGGTCTCGGATGTTATTAGGAATGGTAATTGGTATTCTCCCCCTCAGGGCTCTTTTGATTTGATTACTGTCTGGAGAGATCTCCCTACTATTCCCCTTATTAATGGGGGGAAGGACCTTATTGTTTGGAAGAAAACTCCTAATGGCCTATTCAGTACCAAATCGGCCTGGGATCTGATAAGAAGGAGTGCTGCAAAGGTGGATTGGTTCAAACTTGTTTGGTTCCCTGGGTATCTTCCTAGACATTCTTGTACTACCTGGAGGTGTCTTAAGGGGGGTCTCCCAACCAAGGACCAACTTATCAAAAGAAACATCTTGGTTGGGCAGAATTGTGTTCTTTGTTGGGGGGGGATTGGAGAGTCACTCCCACCTGTTCTTTGATTGTCCCTTTTCCAATTCTATTTGGAATAGGGTTAGCTCTCTTTGTTCTCCAAGTGGGAAGGGGCCTTCTGCCCTAATTGATGTGGTTAATTGGCTCTCCTTTGTGGTGTGCACCAATGACAAGTTAGATGTCATTCCTAAGCTGGTTTTTTGTGCTTCAGTTTACCATATTTGGTGGGAAAGAAATCAGCGTCTCTTTAGCAATACTTCAAGGACCTTTGACAGAATTTTCCAAAATATAAAGTTCGATGTTGTCACTAAAGGTTCTTACCCCCCTGTTGCGGGTGCTAGTAACTCAAGGAATCAGTTCTTCGTTGAGAAGTGGCGGGTTCAAGTTAATTGGACTGTTTCGGTTCCTAAAGCTTGTTCTTGGTTTACTCCTTCAGCCCATATGGTAGCGCTCCATTGTGATGGGTCTTTGAGCGCAGACAGAGCTGCATATGGAGGAATTATTCGTCATGCCACTGGAGATCCTATTCTGGCCTATGTGGGTAAAGGGGTGGAGACTTCAGTGCTTAGCATGGAGTTATTAGCTATTCACAGAGGGGTGGCCTTGTGCTTGGAGAGGGATCTTCAAAGTGTTTCGAGATCTGATTCGAAGTTGGCAGTGGATATCATTACTGGTGCTATTAGCTGCCCTTGGAGCGTGTATGTTTTGAAGTGCCAGATTAGCTCTCTCCTGACCCAGTTGACTCACCTTGAAGTGAGACATGTTTGGAGGGAACTGAACCAGCCGGCAAATTTTGCTGCCTCCATCGACAGTGGGGATGGGGAAACTATTATTTATCCCCCGGACTTTCCTGAAGACCTGATGAGGCTGATTCACAATGATACGGATAGGAAGACCTACTTTAGGATTCCATGATTGGGGTGGGTCTTGCCTTTTCTTTGTTTTTTCGAGGGGTCTGTCCTCGGGGGGTGTGGGGCCTCTTCCTCTCCCTTAGGTCTAACTAAGGGGTGGTGATTGGCTGCCTTCTTTTGTATCTTCTTTTTTTCGTTCTACACACTCACATATTACCTATAAAAAAAAAACACTTTTTATAGAATCCCAAACCCAAAAACGTACAGAAAGGCCCCCAAATAACCCCAAACAACCCACCCGGTCTGGTTTAAATCGAAAATGAACATATGCCGAAATTGGTATTAATTCGAAGGTCACGATCCTCAACATCGCATCCACACGTCTAATAAGAGATAAGGATACTTTTTTGAAAATCCAAAACCAAAAAAGTACAGAAATGGCCCCAAATAGCCCTAAACAACCCACCCGGTCTGGTTTAAACCGAAAGTGAACATATGCTGAAATAGGTATCGAATTGAAGGTCACGATCCTCAACATCGCATCCACACCTCTAATAAGATATAAGGACAATTTTTAGAAAATACCAAACCCATAAAAGTACAGAAATGCCCCAAATATCCCCAAACGACCCATCCAATCTGGTTTGAACCGGAAACGAACATATGTCTAAATAGGTATAGATTCGAAAGTCATTACCTTCAACATCGCATCCACACGTTTAATAAGAGATAAGGACACTTTTTAGAGAATCCCAAACCCAAAAAAGTGCAGAAATGCCCCCAAATGACCCCAAATGAACCACCTGGTCTGGTATAAACCAAAAATGAACATATGTCCAAATAGGTATCGATTCGAAGGTCACAACCCTCAACATCGCATACACACGTCTAATAAGAGATAAGGACACATTTTAGAGAATCCCAAACCCAAAAACGTACAGAAATTCCCCCAAATAGCCCCAAACGACCCTCACCTTGTCTAGTTTAAATAAAAAATGAACATATGTTGAAATAGGTATCGATTCAAAGGTGACGACCTTCAGCATCGCATCCACACATCTAATAAGAGATAAGGACACTTTTTTGAAAATCCCAAACCCAAAAAAGTATATAAATGCCCCCAAATAACCCCAAACAACCCACCTGGTCTGGTTTAAATCGAAAATGAACATATGCCCAAATACGTATCGAATCGAAGGTCACGATCCTCAACATCGCATCCACACCACTAATAAGATGTAAGGGTAATTTTTAGAAAATCCCAAACCCATAAAAGTATAGAAATGCCCCCAAATATCCCCAACCGTCCCACCCGGTTAGGTTTGAACCGAAAATGAACATATGTCGCAATAGGTATCGATTCGAAGGACACGACCCTCAACATCGCTTCCACATGTCTAATTAGAGATAAGGACACTTTTTAGAGAATCTAAACCCCAAAGAAATACAGAAATGCCCCTAAATAACCTCAAACGACCCACTTGGTCTGGTTTAAATCGAAAATGAACATATGCCAAATTAGGTATCGATTCGAAGGTCACGACCCTCAACATCGCATCCCCACGTCTAATAAGAGATAAGGACACTTTTTAGACAATCCCAAACCCAAAAAAGTACAGAAATGCACCCAAATAGCCCGAAATGACCCACCCGGTCTAGTTTAAACTAAAAATAAACATTTGCTGAAATAGGTATCGATTCAAAGGTCAGGACCCTCAACATCGCTTCCACACGTCTATTAAGAGATAAGGGTACTTTTTAGAAAATATCACAGCCAAAAAAGTACAGAAATGCCCCCAAATAACCCCAAACGAACCACCCGTTCTGGTTTAAACAGATAATCAACATATGTCGAAATAGGTATCGATTCAAAGGTCATGACCCTCAACATCGCATCCACACATCTAATAAGAGATAAGGACATTTTTAAAAAAATACCAAACCCAAAAAAGTATGAAAAAGCCCCCAAATAACCCCAAACGACCCACTCGGTCAGGTTTAAACAAAAAATGAACATATGTCGAAATAGGTATCGATTCGAATGTCACGACCCTCAACATCGCATCCACACGTCTAATAAAAGATAAGGACACTTTTTAGAGAATCCTAAACCCAAAAAAGTACAGAACTGCCCCCAAATAATGCCAAATGACCCACCTTGTCTGGTTTAAATTGAAAATTAACATATGTCGAACTAGGTATCGATTCGAAGGTCACGACCCTCAACATCGCTTCCACACGTCTAATTAGAGATAAGGACACGTTTTAGAAAATCCCAAACCCAAAAAAGTAAAGAAATGCCCCCAAAATAACCCTAAACTGCTCACCTGGTCTGATTAAAACCGAAAATGAACATATGTCAAAATGCGTATCAATTCACAGGTGACAACCCTCAACATCGCATCCACACATCTAATAAGAGATAAGGAAAATTTTTAGAAAATACCAAACACAAAAATGTACAGAAATGCCCCCAAGTAACCCCAAGCGACCCACCCAGTTTGGTTTGAACCGAAAATGAACATATGTCGAAATAGGTATCGATTCGAAAGTCACGACCTTCCACATCGCATCCACACGTCTAATAAGAGATAAGGACATTTTTTAGAGAATGCCAAACCCAAAAAAGTGCAGAAATACCCCCAAATGACCCTAAACGACCCGCCCAGCCAGGGTTAAACCGAAAATGAACATATGTCAAAATAGGTATCGATTCGAAGGTCACAACCCTCAACATCGTATACACACGTGTAATAAGAGATAAGGACATTTTTTAGAGAATCCCAAACCCAAAAAAGTATAGAAATGCCCCCAAATAACTCCAAATGACCCAACGGTCTAGTTTAAATCGAAAATTACCATATGTCAAAATAGGTATCGATTTGAACGTCCCAACCCTCAATATCGCTTCTACACGTCTAATTAGAGATAAGGACACTTTTTAGAAAATCCCAAACCCAATAAAGTATTGAAATAACCCCAAATAACCCCAAACTACCCACCTGGTCTAATTTAAACGGAAAATGAACATATGTCGAAATAGGTATCGATTCGCAAGTCACAACACTCAACATCGCATCCACACGTCTAATAAGAGGTAAGGACACTTCGAAGAGAATCTCAAACCCAAAAACGTACAAAAATTCCCCCAAATAACCCCAAACGACTCCCACCTTGTCTGGTTAAATAAAACATGAACATATATCGAAATAGGTATCGATTCCGAGGTGACAACCCTCAGCATCGCATCCACACGTCTAATAAGAGATTAGGACACTTTTTTGAAAATCCCAAACCCCAAAAAGTACAAAAAATGCCCCCAAATAACCCCAAACAACCCAACCGGTCTGGTTTAAACCAAAATTGAACATATGTCAAAATAGGTATCGAATCGAAGGTCACGATCCTCAACATCGCATCCACACCTCTAATAAGATATAAGGACAATTTTTAGAAAATACCAAACCCATAAAAGTACAGAAATGCACCCAAATATCCCCAACCGACCCACCCGGTCTGGTTTTAACCAAAAATGAACATATGTCGCAATAGGTATCGATTCGAAGGTCACGACCCTCAACATTGCTTCCACACGTCTAATTAGAGATAAGGACACTTTTTAGAGAATCCAAACCCCAAACAAGTAAAGAAATGCCCCTAAATAACCTCAAACGACCCACTCGGTTAGGTTTAAATCGAAAATAAATATATGGCGAAATAGGAGATAATGACACTTTTTAGAGAATCCCAAACCCAAAAAAGTACACACATTCCCCCAAATAACCCAAAATGACCTCCCAATCTGGTTTAAACCAAAAATAAACATTTGCTGAAATAGGTATCGATTCGAAGGTCAGGACCCTCAACATCGCTTCCACACGTCTAATAAGAGATAATGGCACTATTTAGAAAATACCACATCCAAAAAAGTGCAGAAATGCCCCCAAATAACCCCAAATGACCCACCCGGTCTGGTTTAAATAGATAATGAACATATGTCGAAATAGGTATCGATTCGAAGGTCAAGACCCTCAACATCGCATCCACACATCTAATAAGAGATAAGGACACTTCTTAAAAAATACCAAACCCAAAAAAGTATGAAAATGCCACCAAATAACCTTAAACGACCCACCAAGTCTGGTTTAAATCGAAAATGAACATATACCAAAATTGGTATCGATTCGAAGGTCACGACCCTCAACATCGCATCCACATGTCTAATAAGAGATAAGGACACTTTTTAGTGAATCCCAAACCCAAAAAAGTACAGAAATGCTCCCTAATAACCCGAAACGACCAACCGGTCATGTTTAAATTGAAAAGAAACATTTGCCAAAATAGGTACCGATTCGAAGGTCAGCACCCTAAACATCGTATCCACACGTCTAATAAGAGATAATGATACTTTTTGGAAAATACCACACCCAAAAAAGTACAGAAATGCCCCCAAATAACCCTAAACGACCCACCCGGTCCGGTTTAAAGAGATAATGAACATACGTCCAAATAGGTATCGATTCGAAGGTCACGACCCTCAACATCGCAACCACACGTCTAATAAGAGATAGGGACACTTTTTAGAATATACCAAACCCAAAAAACTACATAAACGCCCCTAAATAACCCCAAACGACCCACCTGTTCTGGTTTAAACGAAAAATAAACATATGTCGAAATAGGTATCGATTCGAAGGTCACGACCCTCAACATTGCATCCACATGTCTAATTAGAGACAATGGCATTTTTTAAAAAATCCCAAACCCAAAAAGGTACGAAAATTCCCCCAAATAACCCTAAACGACCCACCTGGTCTGGTTTAAATAAAAAATGAACATATATTAAAATAGGTATCGATTTGAAGGTAACGACCCTCAACATCGTATCCACACGTCTAATAAAAGATAAGGACACTTTTTAGAGATTCCCAAACCCAAAAAAGTACAAAAATGCACCCAAATAACCCCCAACGACCCCCACCTTGTCTGGTTTAAATCGAAAATGAACATATGTCGAAATAGGTATCGATTCAAAGGTGACGACCCTAAACATTGTATCCACATGTCTAATAGGTGTTAAGGACACTTTTACGAAAATCCCAAACCCAAAAAAGTACAAAAATGCCCCCAATAACTCCAAACAACCCACCCAGTCGGGTTTAAATCGAAAATGAATATATGCCGAAATAGGTATCGAATCGAAGGTCACGATCCTCAACATCGCATCCACACCTAAAATAAGATAGAAGGATAATTTTTAGAAAATACCAAACCCATAAAAGTACAGAAATGCCCCAAATATCCCCAACTGACCCACCCGGTCTAGTTTGAACCGAAAATGAATATATGTCGCAATAGGTATCAATTCGAAGGTCATGACTCTCAACATCGCTTCCGCACGTGTAATTAGAGATAAGGACACTTTTTAGAAAATCCAAAAGCAAAAAAAGTACAGAAATGCCCCCAAATAACCCCAAACTACCCACATGGTCTGATTTAAACCAAAAATGAACATCTGTTGAAATAGGTATCGATTAGAAGGTCACAACCCTCACCATCGCATCCACACGTCTAATAAGAGATAAGGACACTTTTTAGAGAATCCCAAACCCAAAAAAGTACAGAAATGCCCCCAAATAACCCCAAATGACCCACCATGTCTGGTTCAAATCGAAAATGAACATATGTCAAAATAGATATCAATTCAAAGGTGACAACCCTCAACATCGCATCCACACGTCTAATAAGAGATAAGGACACTTTTTAGTAAATCCCAAACCTAAAAAAGTATAGAAATGCCCCTAAATAACCCCAAACAACCCACTCGGTCTTTTTTAAACCGAAAATGAACATATGCCAAAATAGGTATCGATCCCCCCCCCACCCCCCCCCCCCCCCCCCCCCCCCCCCCCCCCCCCCCCCCCCCCCCCCCCCCCCCCCCCCCCCCCCCCCCCCCCCCCCCCCCCCCCCCCCCCCCCCCCCCCCCCCCCCCCCCCCCCCCCCCCCCCCCCCCCCCCCCCCCCCCCCCCCCCCCCCCCCCCCCCCCCCCCCCCCCTCGAAGGTCACGATCCTCAACATCGCATCCACATGTCTAATAAGAGATAAGGATAATTTTTAGAAAATACCAAACCCAAAAAGATGAGGACACTTTTTAAAAAATACCAAACCCAAAAAAGTACGAAAATGCCCCAAAATAACCCTAAACGATCCACCTGGTCTGGTTTAAACCGAAAACGAACATATGGTGAAATAGGTGTCGATTCGAAGGTCACGACCATCAACATTGCATCCACACGTCTAATAAGAGATAATGACACTTTTTAGAGAATCCCAAACCCAAAAAGTACAGAAATGCCCCCAAATAACCCGGAATGACCCACCCAGTCTGGTTTGAATTGAAAATAAACATTTGCCGAAATAGGTATCGATTCGAAGGTAAGCACCCTCAACATCGCATCCACACGTATAATAAGAGATAAGGACACTTTTTAGAAAATACCACACCCAAAAAAGTACATAAATGCCCCCAAATAACCCCAAACGACCCACCCGATTTGGTGTAAAGAGATAATGAATATATATAGAAATAGGTATCGATTCGAAGGTCACGACCCTCAACATCGCATCCACACGTCTAATAAGAGATAAGGACACTTTTTAAAAAATACCAAATCCAAAAAATTACATAAATGCCCCCAAATAACCCCAAACGATCCACCTGTTCTGGTTTAAACGAAAAATGAACATATGTTGAAATAGGTATCGATTCGAAGAAAATGAACATATGTCAAATAGGTATCTGTTTGAGAAGTAGGATTCGAGAAGGGGGAGAGAGAAGCTCTGGCGATTTTGAGAGTGAGTGTTCTTGGTGTTTGTTCTTGATGTTGGCCGGTCAGCCTTTAGGCCCGGCTAATGGTCCTCCCCCTCTTCTCATCTCGGATGAAAGGGGTGAAGTGGGGGAACAAAGGGGATTGGGTGAAGGTGGTTCTGGAGGGGTTTTGGTGGCTGTTTCGGGTGGTTGGCCTGTTCTTGATGGCTTGGCTGGCAAGGGTGATATTGCGGGTTTGAGTGAGAAGAGTGTTGTTAATGGTGGTGTTCCTTCCATAGAGGCTCGGGGAGTGGAGGTGTCTGGAGTTGGAGGATCGAATCACCAGGGAGTTGGTTCTTCAGATTCAGTGGAGAAGCCGAAGAAGAAGGTGGGAGTTCCTTGGTCAGCCCTCTTTTCTTCTTCCTTGGTTGGTGATGGGTTGCAGCTCTCTTTTGTTGAACCAGAAGTCATTAATGGGGTCTTGGCTGCGAAGTGTTCAGATTCGATGGTAAAAGGAGGGCTTGAGAAGTGGAAGAACACCCTTATGGGTCATTTTATCGGGGGCAGACCTAGCTTCACCTTTGCTCGTGATATGCTGTTAAAACAATGGAGAATTTCAGGCCATGTGGATGTTAATTTATTAGAAAGTGGTTTTTTTTATTTTTTGTTTTAGTCTTGAAGATGATAAAGTTAAAGTTCTTGAAGGGGGGCCGTGGTATGTGCAGAGGAGACCATTGATTTTGCGCCCTTGGAGCCCGAAGGTGTGCTTGGAAAGAGTTGATTTATGCTCAGTACCGGTTTGGGTGTCCATTCCAAATCTTCCTTTTCATTACTGGTCTGCTGATGCGTTGAGTTCGATTGGGAGTGTGATTGGGAAGCCTATTGTCACTGATAAAATGACCCGGTCTATGGAGAGGCTGTCTTATGCCCGATTATGTGTGGAAGTTTCTGCAGATAGGGATCTTCCCTCTTCTGTTCCAGTCTATGGAGATGACGGTCTTGTTTTTTATCAAAAAGTTGTTTATGATTGGAAGCCCCCTCTTTGTAAGCATTGTAGAGTTTTTGGCCATCTCTTAGATAATTGTTTGTTTGGCAAACAAGACTCAAATATGAATAAGTCACGGTCTAAGAAGGAGTGGCGAGTGAAAAGTGTTGCTGGAAATAATGGAGGTGCCATGGGTGGCGGCAATGGAGACGGGCAGCAGGTTCATAATGATGAAGTAGGAGATGAACAGCCGGATAGTGGAGTTGGTGCAAATACAAAGGCATTGGATTCAGTTTCCTTAATTTCTATCAAGAATAAAGGGAATGGGAGTTTCAAATCTGCAGGGAATCATCCGAAGATCAGGGAGCTGTCTCAATCTAATCCTTTTGCCATTTTGGAAGATCTTACGGAGGAGGTGCATTATGATCCTGAAGATTTAATGCTGGATTCGGAATCATGTGCTATTTTATTAGGGAATGAATTACTTGAGGGAGCAGATTTTGAGGAGGATATTCAACCCAATCCGTTAGCAATTATTCCTAAGGAGAAAGATGGAGTCATTGGAGAGATTTGTGGGGAGAATCCAATCTATAATGGTAACCATGTTAGTGTGGAGCTGGCTAAGGCAAAATCTGTGGAAGATATTAGAAAAGTAACAGATTCTCATGAGGTGGCGCCTAATCATTCGATGAGACAAACTCCAATTCAAATTCAAAGGAATGGTGCGGCCCATATGGAAGGAGATAACTTATTGGAGGATTCTAGTCTATCAAATGAGAAGGAGTCAGCCCCTACGAAATCTCTCACTAATTTTGATAAACTTAGAAAGCAATCTGCTGAGATTCGTGCAGCTCAAGGGCAAATGGGGAAAGGTATGTCCCAACCGAATTTAAATTCTTATTCTTTGCTGGGTAGACCCACGGGGAGGGGGTCCAAGTTCCAAGCCCAACGGGTTCTTATAAACCCGAAAGAGACTAATGTTGCCAAAGGTGTGGGACCTAGTAAAGGGGGAGATGACAGTTCTACCCTTCCTACTAAATGAAGTGCTTAGCTTGGAATGTTAGAGGCATGAATGCCTCTACTAAAAGAATGGAGATAAAGAAGGTGTGTAAAGACCATGAGGTTAAATTGGTAGGGCTTTTCGAAACCAAGGTTAAGTTGGATAATTGTGCTTCTATTTTTGATAGTTTTTTTACGGGTTGGAAGTATTTGCATAATGGAGATCTTGATAACTCTATTCGGATCTGGCTAGGTTGGGACCTGAATTTTTATGATGTGGTTTTGGTGCAAAAATCCAAACAGTTCATACATGCTAAGGTGTCAATTGTGGGTACCTCGGTGTTTTTCTTTTGTACTGTTGTTTATGATCTTAATTCTATGGTGGCTAGGAAGGAATTGTGGGAGGATGTTGGGGCTATTGCTAGTGCCATTATTAACCCTTGGGCTGTTCTAGGGGATTTTAATGTGATTCAAAGTAACAATGAAAAAATTGGAGGGGACCCTGTTCGGATTGAAGCTATGGATGATTTTAATTCGTTTATAGATGGTGCTGGGCTTCTAGACTTGAAATGGAAAGGGGAGGCTTTGACCTAGAATAATAGACAAGTGGGAGATGCAAGAACTTGTTGCAAGCTTGATAGGGTTCTGGTCAATTTAGCTTGGATGGATGTGTTTAGATCCTCTGATGCAAACTTTTACCCTCCTGGGCTTTCTGATCATTCTCCAGTGGTGGTGGCTGTGGTGGATAAAGCAGATTTTGGCCCAAAACCTTTCAGATTTTTTGAGGCTTGGATTGGTAGAGATGGCTATGATGAGGTGGTTCGGCAGGGGAGCAGCCTGTGAATTTGGCTCTTAATCCCATTCTTAAGTTTGCGGCCAGATTGAGGAATGTCAAAAAAGGGTTGAGGAGCTGGAATAAGGAGTGTGTGGGGGATGTTTTTCTTGCAGTGAAGGAGGCTGAGGCTGATTTGTTTCAAATCCAGAGGCAGCTTAGTGAGCACCCTGATGATCCGAATTGGGTGCTGATGGAGACACAGGCTAAAAAGAAACTTTGGGAGGCTTTGGCTATTGAAGAGAAATTTTTGAAAGAAAAGTCAAGGGTGAAACACATTCAGTTGGGGGATGGTAATAATAGCTTTTTCTACAAATCTGTGATTTGTAGGCAGCATAGGAAGCACATCATGGAAATTCAAGGGGAGAATGGAGATATTGTGAAGAATCCTAACCAGATTAAGGAAGAAGCTATTTCTTATTATAAGAAATTATTTGGGACTGATTCGGTTGACAGTGGTTTCTTTCCTAGCTCTATTCCTTTGCAGCATGGTTTGTCTCAAGCTCATCAGGAAAGCCTTACTAGGAGAATCTCTAATAAGGAGATTATGGAGGTTGTGTTTGCTTTTAAGAATTCTAAGGCTCCAGCACCAAATGGTTTTGGAGCAGCCTTTTACAAGCATTCATGGGAGATTGTGGGAGAAGATTTGACTCTGGCTGTAAAGTGGTTTTTTTTTTTTTGATAGGTAAGTGTGATTGCATTAAGAAAGAAGAAAAAAATACAGAAGAAGGCAGCCCTTGTCCTCCCCCCTTAGACAGGCCTAAGAGGGGGAGGAGAGCCCCTAAAACAACCCGAGGACAGGCCCTCGGTCGAAAAGCCTAAGACCAGGCCAACAACTCAATGCGACAAGGTCCTTAAAAAAACTTTACCATCTGAATCATTCTTAACCAACTCCACCAGGTCCTGTGGGAAATCAAGTGGATTAAAAATTGCTTCCCCATCCCCCGTATCCATGGCTGCAATAAAGTCTGCTGGCTGGTTGAGCTCTCTCCAAACATGTTTGATCTCCTTACGCTGTAATTGCTGTAGTAGCGTAGCTATACGGTCCATCAAGATTTGCATGCTCCAAGGGCAGTCCATAGCCCCATTAAGAATATCTACTGCCAATTTGGAATCGGATCTAATGGAAACCCGAAGTAGGTTCCTTTGAATACAAAAAGTGACCCCCTTTAAAATTGCAAAGAGCTCCATGCTTAGAACAGAATTAATATCTCCCTTCCCTGCATACGCCATTATGGCAACACCTGCATCATCACGAATGATTCCACCATAGGAAGCTCTATCAGCTGTTAAAGACCCATCACAGTGAAGGACTGCCATGTGAGTAGGAGGTCTAAACCAAGCACAGGTTTTTTGAGTAATCACCTTCCAATCCACCCTAATCCCCCAATTATCAGCCAAGAACTGGTTCCTTGGGCTGTGGACAGCAGAAATGGGAAAGGCAGCACACTTAATGGCCACATCAAGACGAATTGCCTCTATAATCTGATCATGGGTCCTAACCTTGTTCTCAAACAGCCTTCGGTTTCTCTCCCACCAAATGTAATGCACAGTAGCACAAAAACCCAACTTGGGAACCAAATCCATCCTATCATTTGCACAACCAACACTCAAGAGCCAAGCAAGCACATTCTGGAGATTTGTAGGGCCTCCACCCCCTTGGGAGCAAAAAGAACTAATTTGACCCCAAATGCTAGTGGGAAAAGGGCAATTAAAGAAAAGATGCTCATGACTTTCAGTACCAGCCCAACACAAGATGCAATTCGGCCCAACCTGAATATTTCTTTTAATAAGCTAATCTTTAGTAGGTAGAGCTTCCATAAGGCATCTCCAAGTTGTGCAAGAATGCTTAGGGAAATTCTGAGTAAACCAAACAAATTTATGCCACCCTACTTTAAGGGAGGATCTTCTAACAGTGTCCCAAGCTGACTTAGTAGTAAATAAGCCATTAGGGGAATTCTTCCAAATAATAAGGTCATCCCTGCCTCTCAAAATAGGAACATGTTGCAAATCCCCCCAAGCACTAATAAGATCAAAAGACCCATGAGGAGTAGGATGCCAGGTGCCTTGTCTTATAATATTCGAAACCAGAGCCATACGATAAGAACCTGCATCGTATCTGATAAGATCCCCAAAATTTTTGATTAAAACCCCTTGAGGATGCCACTTATCAAGCCATAGCCTTGTAGCATGGCCAGACCCAATAAAGTGGTGAACATGGGGTTCAACCAAATCTCTATACTTGAGGACTTTACGCCAAACCCAAGAGCAATTTTGGGGAATTTTCACAGTCCAAATAGAGTCATTTTTTAAATAACGGGCATAAACCCACCTAACCCATAGGCTATCCTTTTTGGAAGCAATCCACCAGATTTGCTCAAGGATACCCACAATATTCATTTCTGAAATTCTGCGGATACCTAAGCCACCCTCATCCTTAGGTTTGCAAATTCTGTCCCAAGAAACATAATGTACCTTTCGTTCCAAGGAGGGGCCCGTCCAAAGGAAAGTTGAGAACATGGATTCCAGCTTTAGCTTGACACCACCTGGTAATGCAAAGATGCCCAACCATTATATATAGCAGCCCTGAAGAACAGAGGTAAGAAGCTGCAACCGTCCTGCAAAGGATAAGAAACGAGCTTTCCAGCCGTCAAGTCTTCGCCTCACTAGATCCAAGATAGCGGAGCAATCTACCATAGAAAGTTTACGAGGTACAAGTGGAACACCAAGGTACTGAATGGGCAGCTTAGTGTCCACAAAATTTGTTAATTCCAATAGTTGCAGCCTG
Source organism: Telopea speciosissima (assembly GCF_018873765.1). Classification (NCBI taxonomy): domain Eukaryota; kingdom Viridiplantae; phylum Streptophyta; class Magnoliopsida; order Proteales; family Proteaceae; genus Telopea; species Telopea speciosissima. The sequence continues at coordinate 19,265 of NW_025317402.1, forward strand.
GCCGTTTGGGTAAGGCCCCCTAAAATAATAGAGGACTTAGCTCTATTGAGTCTCAACCTAGAGTAAATATGAAAATCAGATAGAAGCCCCCAAACAAGCCAAAATAGAGTCAGGGACAGCCTTCACAAAAATCATCAAATCATTTGCAAAGATCAGGTGTGTAAGATGGGAGCTTTTGCACCTTGGAAGCAGGCTGATCTGTCCCTCAACTTCCAACTTCCGCATTAAGGCCGAAAACCCTTCCATAGAAATTGTGAATAAATAAGGGGATAGTGGGTCCCCCTGTCTTATCCCCCTCTTGCCCCTAAAATAACCTGTTGGGCTCCCATTGAGAAGGATCGAGAAACTAGGAGTATCAACACAAGCCTTCACCCACCGAATAAACTTGCTTGGAAAACCCATCCTTTCCATGATCTCAAAAAGAAACTTCCTACTTAGAGAGTCATAAGCTTTATGTAAGTCAATTTTCAGCACCGCCGTAGGGGGAGTCCCCTTCTGCTCTATACCCCTAACCACATCATGACATACTAGAATATTATCCACAATGGAGCGGCCTTTGATAAACGCAGACTGGTTGTCACTAACCACCTTCCCCACAACTCCTTGTAACCTATTAGACAAAACTTTTGTAATAATTTTATAAAATAGGTTACAAAGGGCAATAGGCCTATAACCCGTAAACGAAGAAGTATTATCAGTCTTTGGGATAAGACTAATAAAAGTAGCATTGATAGAGGTAGGCATACTGGACTTCAAAAAAAACCACTTAACGGCCAAAGTGAGATCCTCCCCAACAACCTCCCAAGCATGCTTAAAAAAGGCTGCCCCAAATCCATCCGGTCCTGGAGCTTTTGAGTTCTTCATGGAAAAAACCACCTCTCTAATCTCCCTGTTAGATACCTGCCCAATAAGACTATTCTGCTGCGCAAGGTCCAGACCATGTTGCAAAGGGACAGTCTCTGGGAAGAACCCAACATCCTCAACATTAGCACCAAACAAATTCATGTAAAAAGAAATTGCCTCCTCTTTAATCAGATTCGGATCCTTGATAACCTCATTTTTGGCATTGTACACCTCCAAAATGTGATTCCTGTTTTGCCTGCACACCATAGACGTATGGAAAAAGCTATTATTACCATCACCCAATTGAATGTTCTTGACTCTAGATTTCTCTTTGAGAAACTTTTCTTCAGTATTAAGGGCTGCCCACCACTTCTTCTTGGCTGCTGTTTCTAAAGAAACCAAATTGAGGTCATTGGGATGGGCAGCAAGGCTGATTTGGATCTGAGCTAAGTCCGAAGAAGCCTCCTTCACTGCAAGAAAAACATCCCCAATACTATCTTTATTCCATTTCTTCAGCTCTGTCTTGACATTTTTGAGCCTGGCAGCAAACCTAAGTATAGGATTAAGCTTCATATTCACCGTGCTGTCCCACCCTTTAGCTACCACTTCATCAAACCCCTCCCTACCAATCCAAGCCTCAAAGAACCGGAAAGGTTTAGGACCAAAATTTACCCCATCAAGAATTGAAATCACAGCTGGAGAGTGATCCGAAAGCCTTGGGAGCAGAAAAGTAGCTTCTGAAGACCTGAGAACATCCAACCAAAATAAGTTAACCATGACCCTATCCAACTTGCAGCAAACTCGAGAGCTGCCCCCTTGCCTATTATTCCAAGTAAATAATTCCCCCTTCCACTTTAAGTCCATAAGGCCCGTGTAAAAAATAAAAGTATTAAAATCATCAACAGCCTCCTGACGGATAGGTTCTCCTCCAAGCTTCTCACTTTGTTGTCGAACAATATTAAAGCCCCCTAGAGCAATCCAAGGACCTGAAACATTAGAACCAAAACTAGTAACATCCCTCCAAAGCTCCCTCCTCTCCTCCACCGAATTAGAAGCATAGACAGCAGTGCACAAATAACTGAGAGAGGATCCCAAAGTGGTCACTTTTAAATGGATAAATTGGTCAGATTTTAGAATCTCCTCCACTTTAAACACAGCCGAATCCCATCCCACCCAAATGCGAGCTGTAGAACCTACTTCTCCATTATGGAGATACTTCCAATTTGAAATGAAAGAGTCAAAAACAGCAGCACAATTCTCTGTTTTCACCTTAGTCTCAAGAAGAATAGCTAATTTTGCATTATTATCCAGAATCACTTTCCTAACCCCACGCTTCTTTGTAGGGGCATTCATGCCCCTAATGTTCCAGGAAATGCAATTCATCAAAGATGATGGGCTACCATATCAGTCCCACCCTTAATGGGTCCCTCTATTCTCATGCCCAGCCCTTCCTTTACAGGAATTCATTGAGGCTGGAATTTTGTACTTCTTCCACCAGGCCGGTTAAATAAAGAAGAGCTAATAGAATTAGAAAAACCCATACCTCTGTCCAAGGGTCCTTGGCTGGCCCGGTTCTCCGCTGCCACCCTCTTTAATCTTTCAAAATTAGCTGAAGGTTTGTTGACCAGACTAGCTCCCTTGCCTTTTAAAGACAGCATCTCTTCACCACTTTTATTTCCTTCTAAATTGGTATTATCCTTTTGCACATCAGGTGCATCTTCTTTCCTTCCCAATGGAGACAACCTTGAGCTACAATCCAATGGATTTGCCAATGCCAGCTCCCTCTTAGAAGATACAGAATATGCCCCTTTAATTTCTCCATCTTCCAAGCACAACGCACTAGGTGTCTTCTCAATATGGGAAGTGGGAAGATTTGAATTTAAACTTTGACCAGCAGCATTTAATTGTGGCATTTCCTCCATAATATCTCCAGCAGATCCGCCAATCTGATTATTCAAGGAAAATCCCCCAATCACCTCCTTTCCCAAATTTGGAAGGGTAGATAACGGCTGGGGAGAAGAATTTTCTCCTTCCATACTCGAATCCTCCAACAGTTCGTTACCTAAGAGAATGGCACAAGACTCTGGATCCAGCATCAAATCATTAGGATCATAATGCACCTCCTCCGTAAGATGTTCCAACAGGGCAAAAGCATTGGACTGTGAAATATCCTTAGTACTAGACTTACCTTCAAGAATTAACTCAGATTTCTTCAAAACCTTCTTGCCAAAGTTGGCGCCTTGACCCAAAGAATTGAGATCTCCTCCTTTATGCTTGCGAGAACTATGGGAATCCAAATTTGAATTTGAATTACCAATTCCAGTCTGCTTGGCCGGCAAGTCAGCCTCATTTCCGGCCATAGTTGCAGCTTCTTTCCCGGTAGCACCCTTCACCCGCCATTCTTGCTTGGTTCTCGAGTATTTTTTATCAGGCTTACGGCTGCCAGACTTGCATGCATCAATCATATGCCCAAAGACCTTACAATGCACACAAAGAGGGGGCTTCCAATCATAAACCACTCGTTGATTGAAGACAAAACCACCATCACCATAAACTGGAACGGACAGAGGCAGCTCTTTGTTGGCAGAAACCTCCACACACAAATGAGCGTACGACAATCTCTCCATGGACCTTGTCATCTTGTCCGTAACAATAGGCTTCCCAATGACACTCCCAATAGAACTAAGAGCTTCAGAAGACCAGAAATGAAAAGGGAGATTGGGAAGAGAAACCCATACCGGGACAGAACATCAATCCACCCTCTCTAAACAAACATCTGGACTCCAAGGACGCAGGATCATCGGCCTTCTTTGAACATACCAAGGTCCCCCTTCAAGAACTTTAGTTTTGTCATCTTCAAGATTAAAGCAAAATATAAAAATTCCACTCTTTTTTTTTTTATAAGTAAGATTTGTATTACTAAGAAAAGAAAAATGTACAAAGAAAGGCATCCTTTAAGAACCCAAAAACGGGGAAAAGGACCCTAAGCAAGATAGGACAGGCCCTATCAAACAGCAGGGAGAAAGAAAACCCCTAAGGCTACATCCTATAATAGGTTACTAGCTCCTTATCTTTCTTTATGAGAATGGTCAGCTCCAGAGGGAAAGACTCAGGCTCCCAATAGGTTCCAGAGGGGTCAGTAGGGAGGGAAGCCATGAAATCTGCGGGCTGGTTCTGTTCTCTCCAAACATGAACTAATTCTTTAGACCTCAGCAGCCTAAACTTAGAGAGGATCTTACTTTTCAAAATAAGGATTTGCCAGGGCCCAGTGATCTGCCCATGCAAAATGTCGACGGCCAGCTTCGAATCCGACCTAACAGAAACATCATACAAGCCCTTCTCGATACAAAGGGAAATTCCTTTGTAAATAGCCTTAAACTCCATGGACATCACCGAAAGATCTTCCCCTTGACCAGCATAGGCAGCTATGGGGTCCACTCTCTAATAAGTTAACATCAACATGCCCTGCAATCTTCCATTGCTTCAGGAGCATATCCCTTGTAAAGGTAAAACTAGGCCGACCACCAATGAAGTGCCCCATTAGGGTGTTCTTCCATTTATCAAGACCTTTTTTAATCATCTCATCCGGACACTTCGCAGCCAAAGTCCCACCAATCTCCTCAGGCTCAACATAAGACAACTTCAATCCATTACCAAAAATCGAAGAAGAAGAGGAAGAAAAGAGGGCAGACCATGGAACCCCAACCTTCTTCGGGTATGACTGATTCAACCCACCTGAAATATTATCCTTTTGCTGTAAAAAAACACCAGAATCAGCACCGCTCACCGAACCACAAGAAGCAGCACCCTATTCCCATCACCCTCACCTTGCAGCGTCGGAACCACCTTGCCCACACCTTCAACACTCCCTGCAGACCAGCCAAGAAATGGCCAAGCACCACCATCACCATCACCACCCGAACCTCCAAAAGCAGCCACTTCAACAGCCCCCACACCCCAGCCAACTTCCTCCCCAACCCCAGCATTCCTCTCACCCAAACTGTGAAGAGGAAGGAGATCATTAGCTACAACTAATGGCCTGCCGGCCATCACCAAGAGAACACACCAAGATCCTTACTCCCAAAATCGCCAGAGCTTCTCTCTCATCAATACCCAAACTGTAAAGTGGTTTTTCATGAAGTCTTACCTTCCTAGTTCGGTTAATGCTACTTTTATCTGCCTTATCCCTAAGACAGGAGATGTAACATCATTTGCGGGATATAGGCCTATAGCCCTTTGCAATCTCCTTTACAAAATCATTACCAAAGTGTTATCCAATAGGCTGCAAGGAGTGATTGGGCAGGTGGTCAGTGACTGTCAGTCTGCTTTCATCAAGGGCAGGTCTATAGTAGAGAATATTTTGGTTTGCCATGATGTGGTTCGAGGGATTGAGCAGAAAGGCACTAGCCCCACAGCTATTTTGAAGATCGATCTCCATAAAGCTTATGATTCTCTCAATAGGAGGTTTTTGTTTGAGATTATGGAGAGAATGGGTTTCCCTCAGCAGTTCATTGGTTGGGTGAAGGCTTGTGTGGACTCCCCTTCTTTCTCCATTTTACTGAATGGGAGCCCGGCAGGATATTTTAAAGGAGGAAGGGGTATTCGGCAGGGGGATCCAATATCTCCTTACCTATTCACTATTGCTATGGAGGGCTTCTCGGCTATGATGAGGAAATTGGAGGTTGAAAATAGGATCACTCTTCTCCCCAGGTGCAAGAGGTCCCATCTCTCTCACCTTATTTTTGCTGATGATTTGATGATATTCGTGAAAGCCACCACAGACTCTATTTCGGCCTGCCTGGGGTTCCTGGGTGATTTTCATACCTACTCTAGGTTGAAACTCAATAGGACTAAGTCCTCTATTATTTTAAGAGGCCTAACCCACACGGCCAGACTGCAACTTTTGGAATTAACGAATTTTCTGGATACCAAATTACCTATTCGGTATTTAGGTGTTCCGCTTGTCTCTCGAAAATTAACTTTTGCTGATTGCACTTCTATTCTGGATCGTGTTAGGAGCAGACTTGATGGATGGAAGGCTCGGCTATTATCTTTTGCAGGGAGGCTTCAGCCGTTGATCTCAATCCTTCAGGGGTGTTATATCTATTGGTCAGGACTCTTTGGTTTGCCTGGTGCTCTCAAGACAAAGCTGGAGTCTATGTTCTCGAATTTTCTATGGGCTGGCCCATCTCTTCATCGTAAGGTACATTACATTTCTTGGGATAGAATTTGTAAGCCTAAGGCTGAAGGGGGCCTTGGAATTAGGAGGATTTCTGATATGAATTCTGCGGGTATCCTTAAGCAAATCTGGTGGATTGCTTCTAGGAAGGACAGCCTTTGGGTTAGATGGGTGTACACCCGATACCTTAGAAATGATTCTATTTGGACTGTTAAGACTTCCCAAAATTGCTCTTGGGTGTGGAGGAAGATTCTTAAGTATAGGGACTTGGCTGAACCCCATATCTATCATATTATTGGGAATGGCCACTCTACTAGACTATGGTTGGATTATTGGTACCCCAAAGGGGTTTTGATTAAAAGTTTTGGTGATCGGATTCGATATGATGTTGGTTCCACCAGGCTTGCCTTGGTTTCTGATCTTATTAGGAATGGTCAATGGCTTTCTCCCCCTCAGGGCTCTTTTGATCTGATTACTGTTTTTAGAGACCTCCCTAGTATTCCCATTGTTAATGGAAGGGCAGATCTTGTTGTTTGGAAAGGTACGACTAATGGCATTTTTTCTACAAAGTCGGCTTGGGAGAAAGTGAGGAGTAGTTCTATAATGGTAGCTTGGCACAAGCTTGTTTGGTTTCCTGGTTTTTTGCCAAAGCATTCCTATACTGCTTGGAGATGCCTGATGTCAGGGTTCCCCACAAAAGACCAGCTTCAAAGAAGGAATATAAATATTGGGAAGAATTGTATTCTTTGTTGGGGAAATTCAGAATGGCATTTATTCTTTGAGTGTCCTTTTTCCAGAAACATTTGGGATAGAGTTAGTTCTATGCTTTTTCTAGGTGGTAAAGGCCCAGCTAGCCTCCTTGATGTGGTTAATTGGCTTGTTCAGGTAGTGTGTGTTAATGATAATTTGGATGTTATCCCTAAGATGGCTTTTTGTGCGACAATCTATCATGTTTGGTGGGAGAGAAATCAGCGTCTCTTCAGTAATCATGCAAGGTCTTATGATGCTATTATCCAAGCTATTAAGTTTGATGTTGTGACTAAGGGCTCTCAAAGCCCTATTTCGGTTGCCTATTCACCTAGGAATCAATTCCTGGTCGATATGTGGGGTTTACAGGTGAGATGGGCTGCTGTTATTCCCAAAGCTTGTGTCTGGCCCATACCTCCGGCAGATTTGTTTACTTTGCATTGTGATGGTTCCTTGAGGGGAGATAGAGCTGCTTACGGGGGCCTTATTCCCAATACCTTGGGTGAACCGGTTCTGACTTATGTCGGCAAAGGTGTGGAGGCCTCGGTTCTTCATATGGAGTTACTAGCCATTTACAGGGGGGTTACTCTGTGCTTACAGAGAGAGCTTCGCCATATGTCCATCAGATCTGATTCGAAGGTGGCTATCGAGATTCTTACAGGTGTTTCTAGCTGCCCTTGGAGTGTATATACCTTGAAGTTCCAGATTTGTCTAGCCTAAACCAGTTGGCTCGTTATGAGATAAGGCATGTTTGGAGGGAGTTGAATCAGCCGGCGGATTTTATTGCTTCTATTGATCTTAGTGATGGGGAGACTATTTTATATCCTTCGGGTTTTGTTGAGGAACTTAACCGGTTGATTTATGATGATGTCTCCGGTAAGGTCCAGTTTAGACCTCCTTGATTGGGTTGGGTGTCTTTCTCATGTATTACCGAGGGGCATGTCCTCGGGGGGTGTGGGGCCCTTCCTCCCTCTAAGAGTTGTCTAAGGGTTGGAAGTAGGCGGCCTTCTTTTGTTTTCTTTCTATTTCTTTTTATACACATACATCTTACTTATCGAAAAAAAAAAAGGTATCGATTCGAAGGTCACGACCCTCAACATTGCATCCACACGTCTAATTAAAGATGAGGACACTTTTAAAAAAATCCCACACCCAAAAAAGTACGGAAATTCCCCCAAATAACCCTTAACGATCCACCTGGTCTGGTTTAAATCGAAAATGAACATATGTCGAAATAGGTATCGATTCGAAGGTAACGACCCTTAACATCGTATCCACACGTCTAATAAGAGATAATGACACTTTTTAGAGAATCCCAAACCCTAAAAAGTATAGAAATGCCCCCAAATAACCCCAAACGACCCACCCGGTCAGGTTTAAATCAGAAATGAACATAAGTCGAAATCGGTATCGATTCGAAGGTCACGACCCTCAACATCGCATCGACATGTCTAATAAAAGATAAGGACACATTTTAGAGAATCCCAAACCCAAAAAAAAAACAGAAATGCCCCCAAAAAATGCCAAACCACCCACCCGGTATGGTTTAAACTGAAAATTAACATATGTCGAAATAGGTATCGATTAGGAGGTCACGACCCTCAACATCCGTTCCACACGTCTAATTAGAGATAAGGACACGTTTTAGAAAATCCCAAACCCCAAAAAGCAAAGAAATGCCCCCAAATCACCCCAAACTACTCACCTAGTCTGATTTAAACCGAAAATGAACATACGTCAAAATACGTATCAATTCGCAGGTGACAACCCTCAACATCACATCCACACGTCTAATAAGAGATAAGGACACTCTTTAGAGAATCCCAAACCCAAAAACCTACAGAAATGCCACCAAATAACCCCAAACAACCCACCCGGACTAGTTTATATCGAAAATGAACATATGCCGAAATAGGTATTGATTCGAAGGTCACGATCCTCAACATCGCATCCACAGGTCTAATAAGAGATAAGGACAATTTTTAGAAAATACCAAACCCAAAAAAGTATAGAAATGCCCCCAAATGCCCCCAAACGACCCACCCGGTCTGGTTTAAAGAGATAATGAACATATGTCGACATGGGTATCGATTCGAAGGTCACGACCCTCAACATCGCATGCACAACTCTAATAAGAGATAAGGACACTTTTTAGAAAATACCAAACCCAAAAAAATACATAAATGGCCCCAAATAACCCCAAACGACCCACCCGATCAGGTTTAAACCAAAAATGAACATATGTCGAAATAGGTATCGATTCGAAGGTCACGACCCTCATAATCGCATCCTCACGTCTAATAAAAGATAAGAATACTTTTTAGAGAATCCCAAACCCAAAGAAGTATAGAAATGCCCGCAAATAATGCCAAACGACCCACCCGGTCTGGTTTAAACCGAAAATTAACATATGTCGAAATAGCTATGGATTCGAAGGTCACGACCCTCAACATTGCATCCACACGTCTAATAAGAGAAAATGACATTTTTTAGAGAATTCCAAACCCAAAAAATTATAGAAATGCCCCCAAATAACCCCAAACGACCCACCCGGTCAGGTTTAAATCGAAAATGAACATATGTCGAAATAGGTATCGATTCGAAGGTCACAACCCCCAACATCGCATCCACACGTCTAATAAGAGATAAGGACACTTTTTAGAGAATCCCAAAGGAAAAAAAGTACAGAAATCCCCCAAAATAACCCCAAACGACCCACCCAGTCAGTTTTAAATCGAAAATTAATATATGTTGAAATAGCTATGGGTTCGAAGGTCACGACCCTCAACATCACTTCCACACGTCTAATTATAGATACGGAAACTTTTTAGAAAATCCCAAACCCAAAAAAGTACAGAAATGCCCCCAAATAACCCCAAACTACCCACCTGGTCTGATTTAAACCGAAAATGAACATATGTCAAAATAGGTATCGATTCGCAGGTCACAACCATGAACATCGTATCCACACGTCTAATAAGAGATAAGGACACTTTTTAGAGAATCCCAAACCGAAAAACATATAGGAATGCCCCCAAATAACCCCAAACAACCCACCTTGTCTGGTTTAAACAAAAAATGAACATATGTTGCAATAGGTATCGATTCAAAGGTGACGACCCTCAACATCGCATCCACACGTTTAACAAGAGATAAGGACACTTTTTAAAAAATCCCAAACCCAAAAAAGTACGGAAATGCCTCCAAATAACCCCAAACAACCCACCCGGTCTGGTTTAAACCGAAAATGAACATATGCCGAAATTGGTATCGATTCAAAGGTCACGATCCTCAACATCGCATCCATACGTCTAATAAGAGATAAGGAAATTTTTTATAAAATACCAGAACAAAAAAAGTACAGAAATGCCCCCAAATAACCCCAAACGACACACCTAATCTGGTTTGAACCGAAAATGAACATATGTCAAAATAGGCATTGATTCAATGGAAACGACCTTCAACATCGCATCCACACGTCTAATGAGAGATGAGGACACTTCTTAGAGAATCCCAAACCCAAAAAAGTACAGAAATGCCCCCAAGTAACCCCAAACGACCCTCCCAGTCAAATTTAAACCGAAAGTGAATATATGCCAAAATATGTATCGATTCGAAGGTCATGACCCTCAACATTGCATCCACACGTCTAATAAGAGAAAAGGACACTTTTTATAGAATCCCAAACCCAAAAATGTACAGAAATGCCCCCAAACAACCCCAAACTACCCACTCGGTCAGGTTTAAATCGAAAATTAACATATGTCAAAATAGGTATCGATTCGAAGGTCAGAACCCCCAACATCAAATCCACACATCTAATGAGAGATAAGGACGCTTTTTAGAGAATCCCTAACGAAAAAAAGTACAGAAATGCCCCCAAAATAACCCCAAACGACCCACCCGGTCTGTTTTAAATCGAAAATTAACATATGTCGAAATAGCTATGGATTCGAAGGTCACAACCCTCAACATCACTTCTACACGTCTAATTATAGATACAGAAACTTTTTAGAAAATCCCAAACCCAAAAAAGTACAGAAACGCCCCCAAATAACCCCAAACTTCCCACCTGGTCTGATTTAAACCGAAAATAAGCATATGTCAAAATAGGTATCGATTTGCAGGTCACAACCATGAGCATCGCATCCAAACGTCTAATAAGAGATAAGGACACTTTTTAGAGAATCCCGAACCAAAACACGTACAAAAATGCCCCCAAATAACCCCAAACAACCCACCTTGTCTGGTTTAGACCGAAAATGAACATATGTCGAAATAGGTATCGATTCGAAGGTCACGACCCTCAACATCGCATCCTCACATCTAATAAAAGATAAGGACAAGTTTTAGAGAATCCCAAACCCAAAGAAGTACTGAAATGCCCTCAAATAATGCCGAACGACCCATCCAGTCTGGTTTAAACAGAAAATTAACATATGTCAAAATAGCTATGGATTCGAAGGTCACGACCCTCAACATCACTTCCACACGTCTAATTATAGATAAGGAAACTTTTTAGAAAATCCCAAAGCCAAAAAAGTATAGAAATACCCCCAAATAACCCCAAACTACCCACCTGGTCTGATTTAAACAAAAAATGAACATATGTCAAAATAGGTATTGATTCGCAGGTCGCAACCCTGAACATCGTATCCACACGTCTAACGAGAGATAAGGACACTTTTTAGAGAATCCCAAACCGAAACATGTATAGAAATGCCCCAAAATAACCCCAAACAACCCAACTTGTTTGGTTTAAACCGAAAATTAACATTTATCAAAATAGGCATCGATTCAAAGGTGACGACCCTCAACATCGCATCCACACATTTAACAAGAGATAAGGACACTTTTTAGAAAATCCCAAACCCAAAATAGTATGGAAATGCCCCAAAATATTCCCAAACAACCCACCAGGTCTGGTTTAAAAAGAAAATGAACATATGCCGAAATAGGTATCGATTCGAAGATCACGATCCTCAACATCGTATCCACACTTCTAATAAGAGATAAGGACAATTTTTAGAAAATACCAAATCCAAAAAAGTACAGAAATGCCTCCAAATAACCCCAAACGACCCACTCGATCTGGTTTGAACCAAAAATGAACATATGTCGAAATAGGTATCGATTTGATGGAAACAACCTTCAATATCGCATCCACACGTCTAATGAGAGATAAGGACACTTTTTAGAGAATCTGAAACCCAAAAAACTACAGAAATGCCCCCAAGTAACCCCAAACGACCCACCCGGTCTGGTTTAAACTGAAAGTGAACATATGCTGAAACACGTATCGATTCGAATGTCATAACCCTCAATATCGCCTCCACATGTCTAACAAGAGATAAGGACACTTTTTAGAAAATACCAAACCAAGAAAAGTACAGAAATGCCCCCAAATAATCCCGAACAACCCACCCGGTCTGATTTAAACCAAAAATGAACATATGCCAAAATAGGTATCGATTTGAAGGTCACGACCCTCAACATCGCATCCACACGTTTAATAAGAGATAAGGACAGTTTTGAGAGAATCGCAAACCCAATATATGGCAGAAATGCCTCCAAATAAGCCGAAATGGTCCACCCAATCTGGTTTAAATCGAAAATAAACATTTGCCGAAATAGGTATCGATTCGAAGGTGAAGAGCCTCAACATCACATCCACACGTCTAATATGAGATAATGACACTTTTTAGAAAATACCACTCCCGAAAAATTACAAAAATGCCCCCAAATAACCCCAAACGACCTACCCGGTCTGGTTTAAACCAAAAATGAACATATGCCGTAATAGGTATCGATTCAAAGGTCACGACCCTCAACATCGCATCCACACGTCCAATAAGGGATAAGGACACATTTTAAAAAAATACAAAACCCAAAAAAGTTCATAAATGCCCCCAAATAACCACAAACAACCCACCCAATCTGGTTTAAACTGAAAATTAACATATGTAGCAATAGGTATCGATTCGAAGGTCACGACCCTCAACATCGCTTCCACATGTCTAATTACAGATAAGGATACTTTTTAGAAAATCCCAAACCCAAAAAAGTACAGAAACGCCCCCAAGTAACCCCATAGTCCCTCTTAGTCTAATTTAAATCGAAAATGAACATATGTCGAAATAGGTATCGATTAGCAGGTCACAACCCCCAACATCGCATCCACACATCTAATAAGAGATAACGACACTTTTTAGAGAATGCCAAACCCAAAAAAGTACAGGAATACCCCCAAATAACCCCAAACAACCCACCCGGTCTAGTTTAAACAAAAAATGAACATTTATTGAAATAGGTATCGATTCGTAGGTCACGATCCTCAACATTGCATCCACACGTCTACTAAGAGATAAGGACACTTTTGAGAAGATACCAAACCCAAAAAAGTTCATAAATACCCTCAAATTACCACAAACAACCCACCCACGTCTACTAAGAGATAAGGACACTTTTGAGAAGATACCAAACCCAAAAAAGTTCATAAATACCCTCAAATTACCACAAACGACCCACCCATTCTGGTTTACACAAAAAATGAACATATGTAGAAATAGGTATCGATTTGAAGGTCACGACCCTCAACATTGCATCCACACGTTTAATTAGAGATTAGGACACTTTTTAGAAAATCCAACACCCAAAAAAGTACGAAAATGCCCCCAAATAACCAAAAACGACCTACCCGGTCTGGTTTAAACCAAAAATGAACATATATCAAAATTGGTATTGATTCGAACGTCACGACCCTTAACATCGCATCCACATGTCTAATAAGTGATAAGGAAACTTTTTAGAGATTCCAAAACCCAAAAAAGTGCAGAAATGCCCCCAAATAACCCCAAACGACCCACCCGGTCAGGTTTAAACCAAAAATGAAAATATGTTGAAATAGGTATCGATTTGAAGGTCACAACCCTAAACATCGCATACACACATCTAATAAGAGATGAGGATACTTTTTAGAGAATCCCAAACCCAAAAAAGTATAGAAATGCCTCCAAATAACCCCAAATGACCCACCTGTTCTGGTTTAAATAAAAAATATGATATGTCGAAATAGGTATCGATTCGAAGGTCCCAACCCTAAACATCGCTTCCACACGTTTAATTAGAGATAAGGACACTTTTTAGAAAATCCCAAACCCAAAAAAGTATAGAAATGACCTCAAATAAACCCAAACCACCCACCCGGTCTGATTTAAATCGAAAATGAACATATGTCTAAATAGGTATCAACTCGCAGGTCACAACCCTCAACATCGCATCCACACGTCTAATAAGAGGTAAGGACACATTTTTCGAGAATCCCAAACCCAGAAACGTACAAATATTCTTCAAAATAACCCCTAACGACCCCCACTTTGTCTGGTTTAAACCGAAAATGAACATATGTCGAAATATGTATCGATTCAAAGGTGACGACCCTCAACATCGCATCCACACGTGTATTATGAGATAATGACACTTTTTACAAAATACCGCACCCAAAAAATTACAGAAATGCCCCCAAATAACCCCAAAAGACCTACCCGGTCTGGTTTAAACCAAAAATGAACATATGCCGAAATAGGTATCGATTCAAAGGTCACGACCTTCAACATCGTATCCACACGTCCAATAAGGTATAAGGACACTTTTTTTAAAAATACTAAACCCAAAAAAGTTCATAAATGCCCCCAAATAACCCCAAACGACCCACCCGTTCTGGGTTAAATGGAAAATGAACATATGTAGAAATAGGTATCAATTCGAAGGTCACGACCCTCAACATTGCGTCCAGACGTCTAATTAGAGATAAGGACACTTTTTAGAAAATTCCAAACCCAAAAAAGTACAGAAATGCCCCCAAATAACACAAAACGACCTATCCGGTTTGGTTTAAACCGAAAATGAACATATGCCAAAATAGGTATCTATTCGAAGGTCACGACCCTCAACATCGCATCCACACGCCTAATAAGAGATTAGGACACTTTTTAGAGAATCCCAAACCCAAAAAAGTACATAAATGCCCCTAAGTAACTCCAAACGACCCACTCGGTCTGGTTTAAATCGAAAGTGAACATACACCGAAATATGTATCGATTCAAAGGTCACAACCCTCAACATCGCATCCATATGTCTAACAAGAGATAAGGACACTTTTTAGAAAATTCCAAACCCAAAAAAATACTGAAATGCCCCCAAATAATCCGAAACGACCCACCTGGTCTGGTTTAAATCGAAAATAAACATTTGCCAAAATAGATATCGATTCGACGGTCAAGACCCTCAAAATCGTATCCACACGTCTAATAAGAGATAAGGACACCTTTTTGAAAATATCAAACCCAAAAAAGTACAGAAACGCCCCCAAATAACCCCAAATGACCCACCCGGTCTGGTTTAAACAGAAAATGGACATATGTCGAAATAGGTATTGATTCAAAGGTTACAACTCTCAACATCGCATACACACGTCTAAAAATAGATAAGGACACTTTTTACAAAATCCCAAACCCAAAAAAGTACAAAAATGCCCTTAAAGAACCTTAAAATGACCCACCCGGTCTGGTTTTAACCGAAAATGAACATATGCCGAAATAGGTATCGATTCGAAGGTCACGACCCTCAACATCGCATCCACACGTCTAATAAAAGATAAGCACACTTTTAAGAGAATCCCAAACCCAAAAAAGTACTGAAATGCTGCCAAATAACCCGAAATGACCCACCCGGTCGGGTTTAAACCGAAAATAAACATTTGCTAAAATAGGTATCGATTCGAAGGTCAGGACCCCCAACATCGCTTCCACACGTCTAATAAGAGAAAAGGACACTCTTTAGAAAATACCACACTCAACAAAATACAGAAATGCCCCCAAATAACCCCAAACGACCCACCCGGTCTGGTTTAAACACATAATGAACATATGTCGAAATAGGTATCGATACGAAGGTCATGACCCTCAACATCGCATCCACACATCTAATAAGAGATAAGGACACTTTTTAGAAAATACCAAACCCAAAAAAGTATGAAAAAGCCCCCAAATAACCCTAAATGATCCACCTGGTCTGGTTTAAATCGAAAATGAACATATGTCGGAATAGGTGTCAATTCGAAGAAGGGAAGAAGGATTGAGGAGAGAGAAGCTCTGGCTATTTTGGGAGGGAGTGCTTTGGTTTGCTCTTGGTGATGGCCGGCAGGCCAATAGGTTCGGCTACTAGTCCTCCTCTCCCTCCCAATCCGGGAGGGAATGGAGGTGGGGGGATTTTCACCTTGGAGAAGAGTGGGGCTGCTCTTGATGGCTCGGGAAAGGAGTTGTGGCCTGTTCTTGGTGGTGGGATTGAAGAGGCTACTCCGGGGGAGCATGGTGATAACGGTGAAGTTGGTTTGATGCATGGTCCGAACCAGGCTGCTGCAAAAGAAGGGGCTGGAAATGATGAGAGTACTGCGAAGAGTTGGGGCTAGTGATCCGAGGAAGGGGAAGGCTGCTGTTCCTTGGTCTGCTCTTTTTTCTACATCTGCTTCGACTTATGGTGATGGTTTTAAGCTTTCTTATGTGAAACCAGAGTTGATTGATGGGGTGCTGGCTGCGAAATGTCCGGATGTAATGGTTAGCAAGGGCCTTGAACGGTGGAAGAATACCTTATGGGGCACTTTATCGGTGGAAGGCCAAGCTTTACTTTTGCAAGAGATGTTTTATTAAAACAGTGGAGGATTGCAGGTCATGTTGATATTAATTTATTAGAGAGTGGAATCTTTGTTTTCCGATTTAATCTTGAAGATGACAAAGTTAAGGTTCTTGAAGGAGGGCCGTGGTATGTTCAAAAAAGACCAATGATCTTGTGCCCTTGGAGTCCAGGATGTTTGCTTAGAAAAGGTAAACTTATGTTCGCTTCTGTTTGGGTATCCTTACCCAATCTCCCTTTTCATTTCTCGGTCTCCCGAAGCTCTTAGTTCTATTGGGAGTGTCATTGGCAAGCCAATTGTGACAGATAAGATGACAAGTTCTATGGAGAGATTGTCTTATGCCCGCTTTGTGTGGAGGTATCTGCTAATAAGGAGCTTCCTAGGACTGTTCCAGTCTATGGAGAAGATGGACTATCTTTTAATCAAAAGGTGGTTTACGATTGGAAACCACCTCTTTGTATGCAAGTGCAGGATTTTTGGGCATGCTTCGATGCTTGTAAGTTTGGCGCTAGCATTCCCAATCAGAAAATACCAAAGTCCAAGCAGAATGGCATGTAAAGGGTCTCAGGGAAGGTTGATGGTTCTTTGGCCGATCTCAGTCGGCAAGCCGGCGGGTCATCTACTATTGGGAGGGAAGGCTCTAATTTGGAAGCTCCAGATTCTCGTGTGATTTCAGGAGATGAGGCTGCAGACTCCTTGAGACAAAATGCTAAATTTGGTAAGAGGATATTCAGGAAATCCGATTCAAATTTTGGAGGACAAAGCTAGCGGGAAGGAAGCTACTTATTCTAATTAAGCATTGGAAAATCTGACGGAGGAGATTCATTATGATCCAGATGATTTGATGTTAGATCCAGAATCGTGTGTTGTTCTCTTAGGTAATGAGCTGTTGGAGGGTGGAGATAAGGAGATTGAGGAATCTACTCCTCAACCATTAGCTATCATTCCAAATTTGGCTGAAAGAGGAGATGATGTTATTTCCATTCCTAGTCGTGGGAATATTGAAATGAGCAGATTTGAAGGACACGTGGATCGGGAAGGGCAGATTTTGAAATCTGATGGGGTGGATGTGAGTTCAAATTTAACTATTCCCATGAAGGATTCTAGAGTGCCACGGTTGGAAGGTGGAATTCGAGAAGGGATGGCTGGTTCCTCTTTCCCTTCTCGAATTCCACCTTCTGGTTTAAATCCCCCAAATAAGCCGAAACAACCCACCCAGTCTGGTTTAAATCGAAAATAAACATTTGCCAAAATAGAAATCGATTCGAAGGTCAGCACCCTCAACATCGCATCCACACGTCTAATAAGAGATAAGGACACTTTTTAGAAAATACCACACCCAACAAAGTACAGAAATGCCCCCAACTAACCCCAAACGACCCACCCGATCTGGTTTAAAGAGATAATGAACATATGTCGAAATAGGTGTCGATTCGAAGGTCACGACCTTCAACATCGCATCCACACGTCTAATAAGAGATAAGGACACTTTTTTAAAAATACCAAACCCAAAAAAGTACATAAATGCCCCCAAATAACCCCAAACGACCCCCTTGTTCTGGTTTAAATGGAAAATGAACATATGTTGAAATAGGTATCGATTCGAAGGTCACGACCCTCAACATTGCATCCACACGTCTAATTAGAGATAATGACACTTTTTAAAAAATCCCAAACACAAAAAAGTACAAAAATTCCCCCAAATAACCCTAAACGACCCACCTGGTCTGGTTTAAACCGAAAAATGAACATATGTTGAAATAGGTATTGATTCGAAGGTAACGACCCTCAACATCGCATCCACACGTCTAATAAGAGATAAGGACACTTTTCAGAAAATCCCAAACCCTAAAAAGTACAAAAATGCCCCCAAATAACCCCAAAGGACCCACTCAGTCAGGTTTAAATCGAAAATGAACATATGTCAAAATAGGTATCGATTCGAAGGTCACGACCCTCAACATCGCATCCACACATCTAATAAGAGATAACGACACATTTTTGAGAATGCCAAACCCAAAAAAGTTTAGAAATGCCCCCAAATAACCCCAAACAACCCACCCGGTCTAGTTTAAACCGAAAATGAACATTTATCAAAATAGGTATCGATTCGTAGGTCACGATCCTCAACATCTCATCCACACGTCTAATAAGAGATAAGGACACTTTTGAGAAGATACCAAACCCAAAAAAGTTCATAAATACCCTCAAATTACCACAAACGACCCACCCATTCTGGTTTAAATGAAAAATGAACATATGTAGAAATAGGTATCGATTTGAAGGTCACGACCCTCAACATTGCATCCACTTGTTTAATTAGAGATAAGGACACTTTTTAGAAAATCCCACACCCAAAAAAGTACAAAAATGCCCCCAAATAACCAAAAATGACCTACCTGGGCTGGTTTAACCCGAAAATGAACATATGTCGAAATTGGTATTGATTCAAACCCTTAACATCGCATCCACATGTCTAATAAGTGATAAAGGCACTTTTTAGAGATTCCTAAACCCAAAAAAGTGCAGAAATGCCCCCAAATAACCCCAAACGACCCACCCGGTCAGGTTTAAACCGAAAATGAACATATGTTGAAATAGGTATCGATTTGAAGGTCACAACCCTCAACATCGCATACACACATCTAATAAGAGATGAGGATACTTTTTAGAGAATCCCAAACCCAAAAAAGTATAGAAATGCCTCCAAATAACCCCAAACGACCCACCCGGTCTGGTTTAAATAAAAAATTATGATATGTCGAAATAGGTATCGATTCGAAGGTCCCAACCCTCAACATCGCTTCCACACGTCTAATTAGAGATAAGGACACTTTTTAGAAAATCCCAATCTCAAAAAAGTATAGAAATGACCCCGAATAAACCCAAACCACCCACCCGGTCTGATTTAAACAAAAAATGAACATATGTCTAAATAGGTATCGACTCGCAAGTCACAACCCTCAGTATCGCATCTACACATCTAATAAGAGGTAAGGAAACTTTTTTCGAGAATCCCAAACCCAGAAACGTACAAAAGTTCTTCAAAATAACCCCAATCGACCCCCACTTTGTCTGGTTTAAACCGAAAATGAACATATGTCAAAATAGGTATCGATTCAAAGGTGACGACCCTCAACATTGGATCCACACGTCTAATAAGGGATAATGAAACATTTTTGAAAATACTAAACCCAAAAACGTACAGAAATGCCCCCAAATATCCCCAAACGACCCACCCAGTCTGGTTTGAATAAAAAATGAACATATATCAAAATAGATATCAATTCGAAGGTCACGACCGTTAGCATCGCTTCCACACGTCTAAGTAGAGATAATGATAATTTGGATGTTATCCCTAAGATGGCTTTTTGTGCGTCAATCTATCATGTTTGGTGGGAGAGAAATCAGCGTCTCTTCAGTAATCAAGCAAGGTCTTATGATGCTATTATCCAAGCTATTAAGTTTGATGTTATGACTAAGGCCTCTCAAAGCCCTATTTCGGTTGCCTATTCACCTAGGAATCAATTCTTGGTCAATATGTGGGGTTTACAGGTGAGATGGGCTGCTGTTATTCCCAAAGCTTGTGTCTGGCCCATACCTCCAGCAGATTTGTTTACTTTGCATTGCGATGGTTCCTTGAGGGGAGATAGAGCTGCTTACGGGGCCTTATTCGCAATACCTTGGGGGACCCGGTTTTGGCTTATGTCGACAAAGGTGTGGAGGCCTCGGTTCTTCATATGGAGGTACTAGCCATTTACGGGGGGTTACTCGTGCTTACAGAGAGCTTCGCCATATGTCCATCGATCTGATTGAAGGTGGCTATCGAGATTCTTACAGGTGTTTCCAGCTGCCCTTGGAGTGTATATACCTTGAAGTTCCAGATTTTGTCTAGCCTAAACCAGTTGGCTCGTTATGAGATAAGGCATGTTTGGAGGGAGTTGAATCAGAGGCGGATTTTATTGCTTCTATTGATCTTAGTGATGGGGAGACTATTTTATATCCTTCGGGTTTTGTTGAGGATCTTAACCGGTTGATTTATGATGATGTCTCCGGTAAGGTCCAGTTTAGACCTCCTTGATTGGGTCGGGTGTCTTTCTCATGTATTACCGAGGGGCATGTCCTCGGGGGGTGTGGGGCCCTTCCTCCCTCTTAGAGTTGTCTAAGGGTTGGAAGTAGGCTGCCTTCTTTTGTTTTCTTTCTTTTTCTTTTATACACATACATCTTACTTATCGAAAAAAAAAAAAAGAAGGTGTCGATTAGCAGGTCACAACCCTCAACATCGCATCCACACATCTAATAATAGATAAGGGCACTTTTTAGAGAATCCCAAACCCAAAAAAGTACAGAAATGCCCCCAAATAACCCCAAATGACCCACCATGTCTAGTTTAAATCGAAAATGAACATATGTCGAAATAGGTATTGATTCAAAGGTGACAACCCTCAACATCGCATCCACACGACTAATAAGAGATAAGGACACTTTTTAGAGAATCCCAAACCCAGAAAAGTACAGAAATGCCCCCAAATAACCCCAAACAACCAACCTAGTCTGTTTTAAATCGAAAATGAACATATGCCAAAATAGGTATCGATTCAAGGTCACAATCCTCAACATCGTATCCACACGTCTAATAAGAGATACGGATAGTTTTTAGAAAATACCAAACCCAAAAAAGTACAGAAATCTGCCTAAAATAACCCCAAAAGACCCACCCGATCTGGTTTGAATCGAAAATGAACGTATGTCAAAATAGGTATCGATTCAAAGGTCACGACCTTCAACATCGCATCCTCACATCTAATGAGAGATAAGGATACTTTTTAGAGAATCCCAAACCCATAAAAGTACATAAATGCCCCCAAGTAACTCCAAACGACCCACTCGGTCTGGTTTAAACCGAAAGTGAACATACACCGAAATACATATCGATTCGAAGGTCACGACCCTCAACATCGCATCCACATGTCTAACAAGAGATAAGGACACTTTTTAGAAAATTCCAAACCCAAAAAAGTACAAAAATGCCCCCAAATAACCCTGAACGACCTATCCAGTTTGGTTTAAACCAAAAATGAACATATGCCAAAATAGGTATCTATTCGAAGGTCACGACCCTCAACATCGCATCCACATGCCTAATAAGAGATTAGGACACTTTTTAGAGAATCCCAAACATAAAAAAAGCACCGAAATGCCCACAAATAATACGAAACGACCCACCTGGTCTGGTTTAAACAGAAAATAAACATTTGCCACAATAGATATCGATTCGACGGTCAAGACCCTCAAAATCGCATCCACACGTCTAATAAGAGATAAGGACACCTTTTTGAAAATACCAAACCCAAAAAAATACAGAAATGCCCCCACATAACCCCAAACGACCCACCCGGTCTGGTTTAAATAGAAAATGAACATATGTCGGAATAGGTATCGATTCAAAGGTTATGACCCTCAACATCGCATCCACACGTCTCACAATAGATAAGGACACTTTTTACAAAATCCCAAAACCAAAAAAGTACAGAAATGCCCCTAAATAACCTTAAAACGACCCACCCGGTCTGGTTTAAATCGAAAATGAACATATGCCGAAATATGTACCGATTCGAAGGTCATGACCCTCAACATCGCATCCACACGTCTAATAAGAGATAAGCACACTTCTAAGAGAATCCAAACCCCAAAAAAGTACAGACATGCCCCAAAAAACCCAAAATGACCCACCCAGTCGGGTTTAAACCAAAAATAAACATTTGCTGAAATAGGTATCGATTCGAAGGTCAGGACCCTTAACATCGCTTCCACACGTCTAATAAGAGATAAGGGCACTTTTTAGAAAATACCACACTCAACAAAATATAGAAATGCCCCCAAATAACCCCAAACGACCCACCCGATCTGGTTTAAACACATAATGAACATATGTCGAAATAGGTATCGATACGAAGGTCATGACCCTCAACATCGCATCCACACATCTAATAAGAGATAAGGACACTTTTTAGAAAATACCAAACCCAAAAAAGTACAAAAATTCCCCCAAATAACCCTAAACGATCCACCTGGTCTGGTTTAAACCGAAAATGAACATATGTCGAAATAGGTGTCGATTCGAAGGTCACGACCCTCAACATCGCATCCACACGTCTAATAAGAGATAAGGACACTTTTTAGAGAATCCCAAACCCAAAAAAGTATAGAAATGCCCCCAAATAACCTGAAACGACCCACCCAGTCTGGTTTGAACCGAAAATAAACATTTGCCAAAATAAGAATCTATTCGAAGGTCACCACCCTCAACATCGCATCCACACCTCTAATAAGAGATAAGGACACTTTTTAGAAAATACCACACCCAACAAAGTACAGAAATGCCCCCAACTAACCCCAAACGACCCACCCGGTCTGGTTTAAAGAGATAATGAACATATGTCGAAATAGGTATCGATTCAAAGGAGGAGAGAGAAGCTCTGGCGATTTTGGGAGTGAGGATCTTGGTGTGTTCTCTTGGTGATGGCCGGCAGGCCATTAGTTGTAGCTAATGGTCTCCTTCCTCTTCACAGTTCGGGTGAGAGGAATGTTGGGGTTGGGGAGGAAGGTTGCATGGGTGTGGGGGCTGTTGAAGTGGCTGCTTTTGGAGGTTCGGGTGGTGATGGTGATGGTGGTGCTTGGCCATCTCTTGGCTGGTCTGCAGGGAGTGTTGAAGGTGTGGGCAAGGAGGTTTCGGCGCTGCAAGGTGAGGGTGATGGGAATAGGGTGCTGCTTCTTGGTGAGCGTTCTTGTGGTTCGGTGAGCGGTGCTGATTCTGGTGTTTTTTTATAGCAAAAGGATGATATTTCAGGTGGGTTGAATCAGTCATACCCGAAGAAGGTTGGGGTTCCATGGTCTGCCCTCTTTTCTTCCTCTTCTTCTTCGATTTTTGGTGATGGGTTGAAGTTGTCTTATGTTGAGCCTGAGGAGATTGGTGGGACTTTGGCCGCGAAGTGTCCAGATGAGATGATTAAAAAAGGTCTTGATAAATGGAAGAACACCCTAATGGGGCACTTCATTGGTGGTCGGCCTAGTTTTACCTTTACAAGGGATATGCTCCTGAAGCAATGGAAGATTGCAGGGCATGTTGATGTTAACTTATTAGAGAGTGGAATTTTTATATTTCGCTTTAATCTTGAAGATGACAAAACTAAAGTTCTTGAAGGGGGACCTTGGTATGTTCAAAAAAGGCCGATGATCCTGCGTCCTTGGAGTCCAGATGTTTGCTTAGAGAGGGTGGATTTATGTTCTGTCCCGGTATGGGTTTCTCTTCCCAGTCTCCCTTTTCATTTCTGGTCTTCTGAAGCTCTTAGTTCTATTGGGAGTGTCATTGGGAAGCCTATTGTTATGGATAAGATGACAAGGTCCATGGAGAGATTGTCCTATGCTCGTTTGTGTGTGGAGGTTTCTGCCAACAAAGAGCTGCCTCTGTCCGTTCCAGTTTATGGTGATGGTGGTTTTGTCTTCAATCAACGAGTGGTTTATGATTGGAAGCCCCCTCTTTGTGTGCATTGTAAGGTCTTTGGGCATATGATTGATGCATGCAAGTCTGGCAACCATAAGCCTGATGAAAAATACTTGAGAACCAAGCAAGAATGGCGGGTGAAGGGTGCTGCCAAGAAAGAAGCTGCAACTGTGGCCGAAAATGAGGCTGACTTGCTGGCCGAGCAGACTGGAATTGGTAATTCAAATTCAAATTTGGATTCCCATAGTTCTCGCAAGAATAAAGGAGGAGATCTCAATTCCCTGGGTCAAGGCGCCAACTTTGGCAAGAAGGTTTTGAAGAAATCTGAGTTAATTCTTGAAGGTAAGTCTAGTACTAAGGATATTTCACAGTCCAATGCTTTTGCCCTGTTGGAACATCTTACGGAGGAGGTGCATTATGATCCTGACGATTTGATGCTGGATCCAGAGTCTTGTGCCATTCTCTTAGGTAACGAACTGTTGGAGGATTCGAATATGGAAGGAGAAAATTCTTCTCCCCAGCCGTTATCTACCCTTCCAAATTTGGGAACGGAGGTGATTGGGGGATTTTCCTTGAATAATCAGATTGGCGGATCTGCTAGAGATATTATGGAGGAAATGCCACAATTAAATGCTGCTGGTCAAAGTTTAAATTGAAATCTTCCCACTTCCCATATTGAGAAGACACCTAGTGCGTTGTGCTTGGAAGATGGAGAAATTAAAGGGGCATATTCTGTATCTTCTAAGGGGGAGCTGGCATTGGCAAATCCATTGGATTGTAGCTCAAGGCTGTCTCCATTGGGAAGGAAAGAAGATGCACCTGATGCGCAAAAGGATAATACCAATTTAGAAGGAAATAAAAGTGGTGAAGAGATGCTGTCTTTAAAAGGCAAGGGAGCTAGTCTGGCCAACAAACCTTCAGCTAATTTTGAAAGATTAAAGAGGGTGGCAGCGGAGAACCGGGCCAGCCAAGGACCCTTGGACAGAGGTATGGGTTTTTCTAATTCTATTAGCTCTTCTTTATTTAACCGGCCTGGTGGAAGAAGTACAAAATTCCAGCCCCAACGAATTCCTGTAAAGGAAGGGCTGGGCATGAGAATAGAGGGACCCATTAAGGGTGGGACTGATATGGTAGCCCATCATCTTTGATGAATTGCATTTCCTGGAACATTAGGGGCATGAATGCCCCTACAAAGAAGCATGGGGTTAGGAAAGTGATTCTGGATAATAATGCAAAATTAGCTATTCTTCTTGAGACTAAGGTGAAAACAGAGAATTGTGCTGCTGTTTTTGACTCTTTCATTTCAAATTGGAAGTATCTCCATAATGGAGAAGTAGGTTCTACAGCTCGCATTTGGGTGGGATGGGATTCGGCTGTGTTTAAAGTGGAGGAGATTCTAAAATCTGACCAATTTATCCATTTGAAAGTGACCACTTTGGGATCCTCTCTCAGTTATTTGTGCACTGCTGTCTATGCTTCTAATTCGGTGGAGGAGAGGAGGGAGCTTTGGAGGGATGTTACTAGTTTTGGCTCGAATATTTCAGGTCCTTGGATTTCTCTAGGGGACTTTAATATTGTTCGACAACAAAGTGAGAAGCTTAGAGAAGAACCTATCCGTCAGGAGGCTGCTGATGATTTTAATACTTTTATTTTTGACACGGGCCTTATGGACTTAAAGTGGAAGGGGGAATTATTTACTTGGAACAATAGGCAAGGGGGCAGCTCTCGAGTTTGCTGGAAGTTGGATAGGGTCATGGTTAACTTATTTTGGCTGGATGTTCTCAGGTCTTCAGAAGCTACTTTTCTGCTCCCAGGGCTTTTGGATCACTCTCCAGCTGTGATTTCAATTCTTGATGGGGGTAAATTTTGGTCCTAAACCTTTCCGGTTCTTTGAGGCTTAGATTGGTAGGGAGGGGTTTGATGAAGTGGTAGCTAAAGGGTGGGACAGCACGGTGAATATGAAGCTTAACCCTATACTTAGGTTTGCTGCCAGGCTAAAAAATGTCAAGACAGAGCTGAAGAAATGGAATAAAGATAGTATTGGGGATGTTTTTCTTGCAGTGAAGGAGGCTTCTTCGGACTTAGCTCAGATCCAAATCAGCCTTGCTGCCCATCCCAATGACCTCAATTTGGTTTCTTTAGAAACAAGAGCCAAGAAGAAGTTGTGGGCAGCCCTTAATCGAAGAAAAGTTTCTTAAAGAGAAATCTAGAGTCAAGAACATTCAATTGGGGGATGGTAATAATAGCTTTTTCCATAAGTCTATGGTGTGCAGGCAAAACAGGAATCACATTTTGGAGGTGTACAATGCCGAAAATGAGGTTATCAAGGATCCCAATCTGATTAAAGAGGAGGCAATTTCTTTTTACATGAATTTGTTTGGTGCTAATGTTGAAGATGTTGGGTTCTTCCCAGAGACTGTCCCTTTGCAACATGGTCTGTACCTTGCCTAGCAGAACAGTCTTATTGGGCAGGTATCTAACAGGGAGATTAGAGAGGTGGTTTTTTCCATGAAGAACTCAAAAGCTCCAGGACCGGATGGATTTGGGGCAGCCTTTTTTAAGCATGCTTGGGAGGTTGTTGGGGAGGATCTCACTTTGGCCGTTAAGTGGTTTTTTTTGAAGTCCAGTATGCCTACCTCTATCAATGCTACTTTTATTAGTCTTATCCCAAAGACTGATAATACTTCTTCGTTTATGGGTTATAGGTCTATTGCCCTTTGTAACCTATTTTATAAAATTATTACAAAAGTTTTGTCTAATAGGTTACAAGGAGTTGTGGGGAAGGTGGTTAGTGACAACCAGTCTGCGTTTATCAAAGGCCGCTCCATTGTGGATAATATTCTAGTATGTCATGATGTGGTTAGGGGTATAGAGCAGAAGGGGACTCCCCCTACGGCGGTGCTGAAAATTGACTTACATAAAGCTTATGACTCTCTAAGTAGGAAGTTTCTTTTTGAGATCATGGAAAGGATGGGTTTTCCAAGCAAGTTTATTCGATGGGTGAAGGCTTGTGTTGATACTCCTAGTTTCTCGATCCTTCTCAATGGGAGCCCAACAGGTTATTTTAGGGGCAAGAGGGGGATAAGACAGGGGGACCCGCTATCCCCTTATTTATTCACAATTGCTATGGAAGGGTTTTCGGCCTTAATGCAGAAGTTGGAAGTTGAGGCACAGATCAGCCTGCTTCCAAGGTGCAAAAGCTCCCATCTTACACACCTGATCTTTGCAGATGATTTGATGATTTTTGTGAAGGCTGTCCCTGACTCTATTTTGGCTTGTTTGGGGGCTCTGTCTGATTTTCATACTTACTCTGGGTTGAGACTCAATAGAGCTAAGTCCTCTATTAATTTAGGGGGCCTTACCCAAACGGC
The DNA here is from genome assembly GCF_018873765.1 of Telopea speciosissima. Lineage (NCBI taxonomy): Eukaryota > Viridiplantae > Streptophyta > Magnoliopsida > Proteales > Proteaceae > Telopea > Telopea speciosissima. The sequence goes on from NW_025317402.1 coordinate 46,600, forward strand.
CAGGCTGCAACTATTGGAATTAACGAATTTTGTGGACACTAAGCTGCCCATTCGGTCCCTTGGTGTTCCACTTGTACCTCGTAAACTTTCTATGGCAGATTGCTCCGCGACCCTCAACATCATTTTCACACGTCTAATTAGAGATAAGGACACGTTTTAGAAAAGCCCAAACCCAAAAACAAACAGAAATGCCCCCAAATAAGCCCAAACAACCCACCCCGTCTGGTTTAAACCAAAAATGAACATATGTTGAAATAGGTATCGATTCGAAGATAACGGCCCTCAGCATTGCATCCACACATCTAATAAGAGATAAAGACACTTTTTAGAGAATCCCAAACCCAAAAAAATACAAAAATGCCCCCAAATAACCCCAAATGACCCACCCAGTCTGGTTTAAACAAAAAATGAACACATGTCAAAATAGGTATCGATTCGATGGTCACGACCCTCAACATCGCATCCACACGTCTAATAAGAGATAAAGACACTTTTTAGAAAATACCAAACCCAAAAAAGTACATAAATGCCCCCAAACAACCCACCTGTTCTGGTTTAAATGGAAAATGAACATATGTTGAAATAGGTATCGATTCGAAGGTCACGACCCTCAACATTGCATCCACACGTCTAATTAGAGAAAAGGACACTTTTTCAAAAATCCCAAATACAAAAAAGTACCGAAATTCCCCCAAATAACTCTAAACGACCCACCTGGTCTGGTTTAAACCAAAAATGAACATATGTTGAAATAGGTATCGATACGAAGGTAACGACCCTCAGCATCGCATCCACATGTCTAATAAGAGATAATTACACTTTTTAGAGAATCCCAAACCCAAAAAAATACAGAAATGCCCCCAAATAACCCCAAACGATCCACCCAGTCTGGTTTAAACCGAAAATGAGCATATGTCGAAATAGCTTTGGATTCGAAAGTCACGACCCTCAACATCGGTTCCACACGTCTAATTATAGATAAGGAAACTTTTTAGAAAATCTCAAACCCAAAAAAGTACAGAAACGGCCCCAAATAACCCCAAACTACCCACCTGATCTGATTTAAACCGAAAATGAACATATGTAAAAATGGGTATCGATTCGCAGGTCACAAGCCTGAACATTGCATTCACACGTCTAATAAGAGATACGGACACTTTTTAGAGAATCCCAAATCAATAAACGTACAGAAATGCCCCCAAACAACCCACCTTGTCTGGTTTAAACCGAAAATGAACATATGTCAAAATAGGTATCGATTCAATGGTGACGACCCTCAACATTGCATCCACACGTTTAACAAGAGATAAGCACACTTTTTAGAAAATCCCAAACCCAAAAAAGTACGGAAATGCTCCCAAATAACCCCAAACAACTCACCCGGTCTGGTTTAAACAAAAAATGAACATATGCCGAAACAGGTATCGATTCGAAGGTCACGATCCTCAACATTGCATCCACATGTCTAATAAGAGATAAGGACAATTTTTAGAAAATACCAAATCCAAAAAAGTACAGAAATGCCTCCAAATAACCCCAAACGACCCACCTGGTCTGGTTTGAACATATGTCAAAATAGGCATCGATTCGATGAAAATGACCTTCAACATCGCATCCACACGTCTAATGACAGATGAAGACACTTTTTAGAGAATCCGAAACCCAAAAAAGTACAGAAATGCCCCTATGTAACCCCAAATGACCCACCCGGCATGGTTTAAATCGAAAGTGAACATATGCCAAAATACGTAGCGGTTCAAAGGTCACGACCCTCAACATTGCATCCACACGTCTAATAAGAGAAAAAGATACTTTTTAGAGAACCATAAACCCAAAAAATTACAGAAATGCCCCTAAATAACCCCAAACGACCCACCCGATCAGGTTTAAACTGAAAATGAACATATGTCGAAATGGGTATTGATTCGATGATCACGACCCTCAACATTGCATCCACACGTCTAATAAGAGATAAGGACACTTTTTAGAGAATCCCAAAATTAAAAAAAGTACAGAAATGCCCCCAAATAACCCAAAATGACCCATTCGGTCAGGTTTAAATCGAAAATGAACATATGTCGAAATAGGTATCGATTCGAAGGTCATGACCCTCAACATCGGACCCACACGTCTAATAAGACATAAGGACCCTTTTAAGAGAATCCTTAACTCATAAAAGTACAAAAATGCCCCCAAATATCCCCAAACGACCCACCCGATCTGTTTTAAATAGAAAATTAACATATGTCGAAAAAGCTATGGATTCGAAGGTCACGACCCTCAACATCACTTCCACACGTCATATTATAGATAAGGAAACCTTTTAGAAAATCCCAAACCCAAAAAAGTTCAGAAATGCCCCCAAATAACCCCAAACTACCCACCTGGTCTGATTTAAACCGAAAATGAACATATATCAAAATAGGTATCGATTCGCAGGTCACAACCCTCAACATTGCATCCACACGTCTAATAAGAGATAAGGATACTTTTTAGAGAATCCCAAATCGAAAAACGTACAGAAATGCCCCCAAATAACCCCAAACAACCCACCATGTCTGGTTTAAACCTAAAATGAACATTTATCGAAATAGGTATCGATTCAAAGGTGAAGACCCTCAACATCGCATCCACACATTTAACAAGAGATAAGGACACTTTTTAGAAAATCCCAAACCCAAAAAAGTATGGAAATGCCCCCAAATAACCCCAAACAACCCACCCGGTCTGGTTTAAACAAAAAATGAACATAGGCCGAAATAGGTATCGATTCGAAGGTCACGGTCCTCAACATCGTATCCACACGTCTAATAAGGGATAAGGACACTTTTTAGAAAAAACTAAACCCAAAAAAGTTCATAAATGCCCCCAAATAACCCCAAACGACCCACCCGTAATGGGTTAAATGGAAAATGAACATATGTAGAAATAGGTATCGATTCAAAGGTCACGAAACTCAATATTGCGTCCACACGTCTAATTAGAGATAAGGACACTTTTTAGAAAATCCCAAACCCGAAAAAGTACGAAAATGCACCCAAATAACCCTAAACGACCCACTTGGTCTAGTTTAAACAAAAAATGAACATATGTCGAAATAGGTATTCATTCAAAGGTGACAACCCTCAACATCGTATCCGCACATCTAATAAGAGATAAGGACACCTTTTAGAGAATCCCAAACCCAAAAAAGTACAGAAATGCCCACAAATAACCCCAAACAACCCACTCGGTCTGTTTTAAACCAAAAATGAACATATACCAAAATAGGTATGGATTCGAAGGTCACGATTCTCAACATCGTATCCACACGTTTAATAGGGGCTAAGGATAATTTTTAGAAAATACCAAACCCAAAAAAGTACAAAAATGCCCCTAAAATAACCCCAAAAGACCCTCTCGATCTAGTTTGAACCGAAAATGAACGTATGTCAAAATAGGTATCGATTCGAAGGTCACGACCTTCAACATCGCATCCTCACGTCTAATGAGAGATAAGGACACTTTTTAGAGAATCCCAAACACAAAAAAGTACCAAAATGCCCCCAAATAATCCGAAATAACCCACCTGGTCTTGTTTAAATCGAAAATAATCATTTGCCGAAATAGGTATTGATTCGAAGGTCAAGACCCTCAACATCGCATCCACAGGTCTAATAAGAGATAAGGACCCTTTTTAGAGAATACGAAACCAAAACAAGTATAGAAACGCCCCCAAATAACCCCAAACGACCCACCCGGTCTGGTTTAAATAGAAAATAAACATATGTCGAAATAGGTATCGATTCGAAGGTCACGACCCTCAACATCACATCCACATGTCTAACAATAGATAAGGACACTTTTTACAGAATCCCAAACCCCAAAAAGTATAGAAATGCCCCTAAATAACCTCAAACAAACCACCCGGTCTGGTTTAAATCGAAAATAAACATTTGCTGAAATAGGTATCGATTCGAAGGTCAGGACCCTCAACATCGCTTCCATACGTCTAATAAGAGATAAGGGCACTTTTTAGAGAATCCCAAACCCAAAAAAGTACAGAAATGCCCCCAAATAACCCCAAACGACCCACCCGGTCTGGTTTAAACTGAAAATGAACATATGTCGAAATAGGTATCAATTCGAAAGTCACAACCTTCAACATCGCATCCACACGTCTAATGAAAGATAAGGACACCTTTTAGAGAATCTCGAACCCAAAAGAGTGCAAAAATGCCCCCAAGTAACCCCAAATGACCCACACAGTCTGGTTCAAATCGAAAGTCAACATATGCCAAAATACGTATCGATTCGAAGGTCACGACCCTCAACATTGCATCCACACATCTAATAAGAGATAAGGACAATTTTTAGAAGATACCAAGCCCAAAAAAGTACATCAACGCCCCCAAATAACCCCAAATGACCCACCCGATCTAGTTTAAACCAAAAATTAATATATGTAGCAATAGGTACCGATTCGAAGGTCACGACCCTCAACATCACATCCACACGTCTAATAAGAGATACAGACACTTTTTAGAGAGTCCCAAACCCAAAAATGTACAAAAATGCCTCAGGTTTAAATCGAAAATGAACATATGTCGAAATAGGTATCGATTCAAAGGTCACGACCCACAACATCGAATCCACACATCTAACAAGAGATGAAGACACTTTTAAGAGAATCCCAAACACAAAAAAGTACAGAAATGCCCCCAAATAACCCCAAACGACCCACCCGGTCTGATTTAAATCGAAAATGAACATATGTCGTTATAGATATCGATTCACAGGCCACAACCCTCAACATCGCATCCACTCGTCTAATAAGAGATAAGGACACTTTTTAGAGAATTCCAAACTGAAAAGCGTACAAAAATGTCCCCAAATAACACCAAAACACCCACCCTGTCTGGTTTAAACCGAAAATGATCATATGCCGAAATAGGTATCGATTCGAAGGTCACAATCCTCAACTTCGCATCCACACGTCTAATATGAGATAAGGAGACTTTTTAGAGAATCCCAAACCCAAAAAAGTACAGAAATGCCCCCAAATAACCCGAAACTACCCACCCGGTCTGGTTTAAATCGAAAATAAACATTTGCCAAAATAGGTACCGATTCGAAGGTCACGACCCTCAAAATCGCTTCCACACGTCTAATAAGAGATAAGGACATTTATTAGACAATACCAAACCAAAAAAGGTACATAAATGCCCCCAAACAACCGCAAACGACCCACTTAGTCTGGTTTAAATGAAAAATGAACATATGTTGAAATAGGTATCGATTCGAAGGTCACGACCCTCAACATTGCATCCACACGTCTAATTAGAGATAAGGACACTTTTTAAAAAATCCCAAACCAAAAAGTGTATGAAAATTCCCCCAAATAACCCTAAACGACCCACTTCGTCTGCTTTAAATAAAAAATGAACATATGTCGAAATAGATATCGATTCAAAGGTCACGACCCTCAACATCGCATCCACACGTCTAATAAGGGATAAGGACACTGTTTAGAAAATACCAAAACCCAAAAAAGTTCATAAATGCCCCCAAATAACCCCAAACCACCCACCCGGTCAAGTTTAAACAGGAAATGAACATATGTCGAAATAGATATGGATTCGAAGGTCACGACCCTCAACATCACTTCCACTCGTCTAATTAGAGATAAGGCCACGTTTTAGAAAATCCCAAACCCAAAAAAGTAAAGAAATGCCCCCAAATCACCCCAAACTACTCACCTGGTCTGATTTAAACCGAAAATGAACATATGTCAAAATACGTATCAATTCACAGGTGACAACCCACAACATCGCATCCACACGTCGAATAAGAGATAAGGACACTTTTTAGAGAATCCCAAACCCAAAAACGAACAGAAATGCCCCCAAATAACCCCAAACAACCCACCCAGTCTGGTTTAAACCGAAAATGAACATATGTCGAAATAGGTATCGATTCGGAGGTCACGATCCAAAACATCACATCCACACGTCAAATAAGCGATAAGGACAATTTTGAGAAAATGCCAAAACTCACAAGCACAGAAATGCCCCCAAATAACACCAAACAACCCACCCGGTCTGGTTTAAACCGAAAATGAACATATGTCGAAATAGGTATCAATTCGAAAGTCACAACCTTCAACATCGTATCCACACGTCTAATGAAAGATAAGAAAACCTTTTAGAGACTCCTAAACCCAAAAAATTACAGAAATGCCCCCAAGTAACCCCAAACGACCCACACGTTCTGGTTTAAATCGAAAGTCAACATATGCCGAAATACGTATTGATTCGAAGGTCACGACCCTCAACATTACATCCACACGTCTAATAAGAGATAAGGACAATTTTTAGAAGATACCAAGCCCAAAAAAGTACATCAACGCCCCCAAATAACCCCAAACCACCCACCCGATCTGGTTTAAACCGAAAATTAACATATGTAGCAATAGGTATCGATTCGAAGGTCACGACCCTCAACTTTGCTTCCACACGTCTAATTAGAGATAAGAACATTTTTTAGAAAATCCCAAACCCAAAAAAGTACAAAAATGCCCCCAAATAACCCCAAACTACCCTCCTGGTCTGGTTTAAACCAAAAATGAACATATGTCGAAATAGGTATTGATTAGCAGGTCACAACCCCCAACATCGCATCCACACGTCTAATAAGATAAAAGGACACTTTTTAGAGAATGCCAAACCCAAAAAAATACAGAAATGCCCCCAAATAACCCAAAACAACCCACCCCGTCTGGTTTAAACCGAAAATGAACATTTGCCGAAATAGGTATCGATTCGAAGGTCTCAATCCTCAAAATCGCATCCACATGTCTAATAAGAGATAAGGTCACTTTTTAGAAGATACCAAACCTAAAAAAGTACATAAATGCCCCCAAATAACCCCAAACGGCCCACCCGTTCTGGTTTAAACGGAAAATGAACATATGTAGAAATAGGTATCGATTCGAAGGTCATGACCCTCAACATCGCTTCCACACGTCTAATAAAAGATAAGGACACTTTTTAGAAAGTCCCAAACCCAAAAAAGTACAAAAATGCCCTCAAATAACCCCAAACTGCCCACCTGGTCTGATTTAAGCCAAAAATGAACATATGTCATAATTGATATCGATTCGCAGGTCACAACCCTCAGCATCGCATCCACACGTCTAATAAGAGATAAGGACACTTTTTAGAGAATCCCAAACCAAAAAAGGTACAGAAATGTCCCAAAATAACCCCAAACGACCCACCCTGTCTGGTTTAAACCAAAAATGAACTTATGCTAAAATGGGTATCGATTCGAAGATCACGATCCTCAACATCGCATCCACACGTCTAATAAGAGATAAGGACACTTTTTAGAGAATCCCAAACCCAAAAAAGTATAGAAATGCCCCTAAATAAACCCAAACGACCCACCCGTTCTGGTGTAAATCGAAAATGAACATATGTCAAAATAGGTATCGATTTGAAGGTCAAGACCCTGAACATCGCATCCACATGTCTAATAAGAGATAAGAACACTTTTTAGAAATTCCCAACCCGAAAAAAGTACAGAAATGCCCCCAAATAACCTGGAACGACCCACCCGGTCTGGTTTAAACCGAAAATAAACATTTGTTGAAATAGGTATCGATTCGAAGGTCAGCACCCTCAACATCGCATCCACACATCTAATAAGGGATAAGGACACTTTTTAGAAAATACCACATCCAAAAAAGTACAGAAGTGCCCCCAAATAACCCCAAACGACCCACCTGGTCTAGTTTAAAGATATAATGAACATATGTCAAAATAGATATCGATTCGAAGGTCACGGCCCTCAACATCGCATCCACACATCTAATAAGAGATAAGGACATTTTTTAGAAAATACCAAACCCAAAAAAGTACATAAATGCCCCAAAATAACCTCAAATGACCCACCTGTTCTGATTTAACTGGAAAATGAACATATGTTGAAATAGGTATCGATTCGAAGGTCACGACCCTCAACATTGCTTCCACACGTCTAATTAGAGATAAGGACAAAAATCCCAAACCCAAAAAAATACGAAAATTCCCTCAAATATCCCTAAACGACCCACTTGGTCTGGTTTAAACTGAAAATGAACATATGTCGAAATAGGTATCGATTCGAAGGTAACGACCCTCAACATCGCATCCACACATCTAATAAGAGATAAGGACACTTTTTAGAGAATCCCAAACCCAAAAAAAGTACAGAAATGCCCCCAAATAACCCAAAACGACCCACCCGATCAGGTTTAAACCGAAAATGAACATATGTGGAAATAGGTATCGAGTCGAAGGTCATGACCCCCAACATTGCTTCCACACGTCTAATTAGAGATAAGGACACGTTTTAGAAAATCCCAAACCCAAAAAAGTAAAGAAATTTCTCCAAATCACCCCAAACTACTCACCCGATCTGATTTAATCCGAAAATAAACATATGGCAAAATACGTATCAATTCGCAGGTGACAACCCTCAACATCACATCCACACATCTAATAAGAGATAAGGACACTTTTAGAGAATCCCAAACCCAAAAACGAACAGAAATGCCCCCAAATAACCCCAAACAACCTACCCGGTCTGGTTTAAACAGAAAATGAACATATGCCAAAATAGGTATTGATTCAAAGGTCACGACACTCAACATCGCATCCCCATGTCTGACAAGAGATAAAGACACTTTTTAGAAAATGCCATGCCCAAAAAAGTATAAAAATGCCCCCAAATAACCCCAAACAACCCACCTGGTCTGGTTTAAACCAAAAATGAACAATTGATGAATTATGTATCGATTCGAAGGTCTTAATCCTCAACATCGCATCCATATGTCTAATAAGAGATAAGGACACTTTTTAGAAGAAACCAAACCCAAAAATGTACATAGACGCCCCCAAATAACCCCAAACGACCCACTCGTTCTGGTTTAAACGGAAAAGGAACATATGTAGAAATAGGTATCGATTTGAAGGTCACGACCCTCAACATCGCTTCCTCACGTCTACTTAGGGATAAGGACACTTTTTAGAAAATCCCACACCCAAAAAAGTAAGGAAATGCCCCCAAATAACCCAAAACGACCTACCTGGTCTGGTTTAAACAGAAAATGTACAAAAGTCGAAATAGGTATTGATTTGAACGTCACGACCCTCAACATCGTATCCACATGTCTAATAAAAGATAAGGACCCTTTTTAGAAAATACCACACCCAAAAAGTATAGAAATGCCCCCCCAAATAACCCCAAACGACCCACCTGGTCTGGTTTAAATAAAAAATGAACATATGCCGAAATAGGTATCGATTCGAAAGTCACGACCAACATTGTGTCCACACATCTAATTAGAGATAAGGACACTTTTAAGACAATCCCTAACCCAAAAAAGTACACAAATGCCCCCAAATAACCCTAAACGACCCACCTGGTCTGGTTTAAACCGAAAATGAACATATATCAAAATAGGTATCGATTCGCAGGTCACAACCCTCAACATCACATCCACACGTCTAATAAGAGATAAAGACACTTTTTAGAAAATACCAAACCCAAAAAATACAGAAATGCAACCAAATAACCCCAAATGACCCACCCGGTCAAGTTTAAATCGAAAATGAACAGATGTCGAAATAGGTATCGATTCAATGGTCACGACTCTCAACATCCCATCCAAACATCTAATAAGAGATAAGGACACTTTTAAGACAATCCCTAACCCAAAAAATTATACAAACGCCCCCAAATAACCTCAAACGGCCCACCCGGTCTGGTTTAAACCAAAAATGAACATACACAAAAATAGATATCGATTCGTAGGTCACAACTCTCAACATCACAACCATACGCCAAATAAGTGATAAGCACACTTTTTAGAAAAGACCAAACCCAAACAAGTACGGAAATGCCCCCAAATAACCCTAAACGACCCACCCGGTTTGGTTTAAACCGAAAATGGACATATGTCTAAATAGGTACCCATTCGCAGGTCACAACCCTCAACATCGCATCCACACGTCCAATAAGAGATAAGGACACTTTTTAGAAAATACCAAACCCAAAAAGAACAGAAGTGCCCCCAAATAACCCCAAACGACCCACCCGTTCTGGTTTAAACCGAAAATGAAAATATGCCAAAATAGGTATCGATTCGAAGGTCATGACCCTCAACATCACATCTACACGTCTAATAAAAGATAATGACACTTTTTAGAAATTACCAAACCCAAAAAATGACAAAAATGCCCCCCAAATAACCCCAAACAACCCACCATGTCAGGTTGAAATAAAAAATGAACATATCCCAAAATAGGTATCAATTCGAAGGTCACGATCCTAAACATCGCATCAACACATCTAATAAGAGTTAAGGACACTTTTTAGAGAATACCAAACCTAAAAAAGTACAAAAATGCCCCGAAATAACCCCGAGCGATCCACCCGGTCTGGTTTGAACGAAAATGAACATATGCCGAAATAGGTATCGATTCGAAGGTCACGACCCTCAACATCATATCCACATGTCTAATAAGAGATAAGGACATTTTCTAGAAAATACCAAACCCAAAAAGAACAGAAATGCCCCCAAATGACCCCAAACGACCCACCCAGTCTGGTTTAAACTGAAAATGAACATATGCCAAAATAGGTATCGATTCGAGGGTCACGACCCTCAGCATCTCCTCCACATGTCTAATAAGAGGTAATGACACTTTTTAGAAAATACCAAACCAAAAGAGTATAAAAATGCCCCCAAATAACCCCAAACGACCCACCCGGTCTGATTTAAACTGAAAATGAACATATGCCGAGATAGGTATCGATACGAAGGTCATGATCCTTAACATCGCATTTACTCATCTAATAAGAGAAAAAGACACTTCTTAGAAAATACCAAACCGCAAAACGTACAGAAATGCCCCCAAATAACCCCAAACGACCCAACCGGTCTGGTTTGAAACTGAAAATGAACATATGCCGACAAAGGTATCGATTCGATGGTCACGACCCTCAACATCGCATCCACACATCTAATAAGAGATAAGGACACTCTTTAAAAAATACCAAACCAAAAAAATATGGAAATGCCCCCAAATAACCCAAACGACCCACCCGGTCTGGTTTAAAATGAAATTTAAGAAATGCCGAAATAGGTATCGATTCGAAGGTCACGACCCTCAACATCGCATCCACACGCCTAATAAGAGATAAGGTCACTTTTTAGAAAATAAAAAACCATAAAAACTACAGAAATGCCCCCAAATAACCCCAAACGACCCACCCAGTCTGGTTTAAACCAAAAATGAACATATGCCGAAATAGGTATCGATTCGAAGGTCATGATCTTCAACATTGCATCTACACGTCTAATAAGAGATAATGACACTTTTTAGAAAATACCAAACCCAAAAAAGGACAGAAATGCCCCCAAATAACCCCAAACAACCCACCATGTCAGGTTGAAATCGAAAATGAACACATGCCGAAATAGGTATCAATTCGAACGTCATGATGCTAAACACCGCATCAACACGTCTAATAAGAGTTAAGGACACTTTTTAGAGAATACCAAACCCAAAAGAGTACAAAAATGCCCCAAAATAACCCCGAATGATCCACCCGGTCTGGTTTGAACCGAAAATGAACATATGCAAAAATAGGTATCGATTCGAAGGTCACAACCCTCAACATCGTATCCACATGTCTAATAAGAGATAAGGACACTTTCTAGAAAATACTGAACCCAAAAAAGTATAGAAATGCCCCCAAATAACCCCAAACGACCCACCCGGTCTGGTTTAAATCGAAAATGAACATATGTCGAAATAGGAATCGATTCGAAGGTGACGACCCTCAACATCGCATCCACACATCTAATAAGAGATAAGGACACTTTTTAGAAAATTCTAACCCGAAAAAAGTATAGAAATGCCCCCCAAATAACCCCAAACGACCCACCCAGTTTGTTTTAAACAGAAAATTAACATATGCCGAAATAGGTATCGATTTGAAGGTCACGACCCTCAACATCGCATCCACAAGTCTAATAAGTGATAAGGACATTTTTTACAAAATACCAAACCCAAAAAAGTCTAGAAATGCCCCCAAACATCGCATCTAAACGTCTAATAAGAGATACAGACATTTTTTAGAAAATACCAAATCCAAAAAAGTATGGAAATGCCCCCAAATGACCCACCTGGTCTGGTTTAAACCGAAAATGAACATATATCGAAATAGGTATCGATTGGAAAGTCACAACCCACAACATCGTATCCACACATCTTATAAGAGATAAGGACACCTTTTAGAAAATCCCAACCCAAAAAAAGTACAGAAATGCCCCCAAATAACCCCAAATGACCCACACAGTCTGGTTTAAACAGAAAATGAACATATGCCGAAATAGGTATCGATTTTAAGGTCACGACCCTCAACATCGCATCCACACATCTAATAAGAGATAAGGATACTTTTTAAAAAATCCCAACCCAAAAAAAGTACAGAAATACCCCCAAATAACCCCAAACAACCCACCATGTCAAGTTTAAACCGAAAATGAACATATGCTGAAATAGGTATCGATTCGAAGGTCATGACCATCAACATTGCATCTACACGTCTAATAAGAGACAAGTACAGTTTTTGGAAAATACCAAACCAAAAAAAGTTAGAAATGCCCGCAAATAACCCAAAACGACACACCCGGTCTGGTTTAAACCGAAAATGAACATATGCCAAAATAGGTATCCATTCGAAGGTCACGACCCTCAACATCACATCTCCACATCTAATAAGAGATAAAGACACTTTTTAAAAAATACCAAACCAAAGAAAGTATAGAAATGCCCCCAAATAACCCAAAACTACCCAACCGATCTGGTTTAAAACGAAAATGACCATATGTCAAAATAGGCATCGATTCGAATGTCCCGACCGTCAACATCGCACCCAAACATCCAATAAGAGATAAGGACACTTTTTAGCAAATCCCAACCCAAAAAAAGTACAGAAATGCCCCCAAATAAACCCAAACGATCCACCCATTCAGGTTTAAACAGAAAATGAACATATGCCAAAATAGGTATCGATTCGAAGGTCACGACCCTCAACATCGCATCCACACGTCTAGTAAGAGATAAGGACACTTTTGAAAAAATACCAAACCCAAAATTTTACAGAAATGTCCCCAAATAACCCCAAACGACCCACCCGGTCTGGTTTAAGCTGAAAATGAACATAAGCCGAAATGGGTATCGATTCGAAGGTCACGACCCTCAACATCTCCTCCACAAGTCTAATAAGGGATAAGGACAGTTTTTAGAAAATACCAAACCCCAAAAAGTACAGAAATCCCTCCAAATAACCCCAAATGACCCACCCAGTCTGGTTTAAATCGAAAATGAACATATGTTGAAGAAGGTATCGATTCGAAGGTCAAAACCCTCAACATCGCATCCACATGTCTAATAAGAGATAAGGACACTTTTTAGAAAATACCAAACACAAAAAAATACAGAAATGTCCCCAAATAACCCCAAACGACCCACCCGGTCTGCTTTAAATCGAAAATGAACATATGTCGAAATAGGTATCAATTCGAAAGTCACGACCCTCAACATCGTATCCACACATCTAATAAGAGATAAGAACACATTTCAGAAAATACCAAACCTAAAAATGTACAGAAATGCCCCCAAATAACCCCAAACGACCCACCCGGTCTGGTTTAAACTGAAAATGAACATATGCCAAAATAGGTATCGTTTCGAAGGTCAAGACACTCAACATCTCCTCTACATGTCTAATAAGAGATAATAACACTTTTTAGAAAATGCCAAACCAAAAAAGTACAGAAATGCCCCCAAATAACCCCAAACGAAACACCCGATCTGGTTTAAACTGAAAATTAACATATGCCAAAATAGGTATCGATACGAAGGTCAAGATCCTCAACATCGCATTTACTCGTCTAATAAGAGATAAAGACACTTTTCAGAAAATAACAAACCGCAAAACGTACAGAAATGCCCCCAAATAACCTCAAACGACCCAACCGGTCTGGTTTGAAACGAAAATGAACATATGTCGACAAAGTTATCGATTCGATGGTCACGACCCTTAACATCGCATCCACATGTCTAATAAGAGATAAGGACACTCTTTAGAAAATACCAAACCAAAAAAGTATGGAAATGCCCCCAAAAAACCCAAACGACCCACCCGGTCTGGCTTAAAACGAGATTTAAGAAATGCCAAAATAGGTATCGATTCGAAGGTCACGACCCTCAACATCGCATCCACATGCCTAATAAGAGATAAGGTCACTTTTTAGAAAATAAAAAAATATAAAAACTACAGAAATGCCCCCAAATAACACCGAACGACCCACTCGGTCTGGTTTAAACCGAAAATGAACACATGCTGAAATAGGTATCGATTCGATGGTCATGACCCTCAGCATCGCATCTACATGCATCTACATTTCTGTACTTTTTTGGGGTTGATATTTTCTAAAAAGTGTCCTTATCTCTTATTAGACGTCTGGATGCGATTTGAGGGTCGTGACCTTCGAATCGATACCTATTTTGGCATATATTCATTTTTAGTTTAAACCAGACCGGGTGGGTCCTTTGGGGTTATTTGGGGGCATTTTTATACTTTTTTGGGTTTGGTATTTTCTATAAAGTGTCCTTATCTCTTATTCGACATGTGGATGCGATGTTGAGGGTCCTGACCTACGAATCGATACCTATTTCCATATATGTTCATTTTCATTTTAAACCAGACCGGTTGGGTCGTTTGGGGTTATTTGGTGGCATTTCTATACTTTTTTGGGTCTGGTATATTTAAAAAGTGTCTTTATCTCTTGTTAGACGTATGGAGGAGATATTGAGGGTCGTGACCTTCGAATCGATATCTATTTCGGCATATGTTTATTTTCTGTTTAGACCAGACCGAGTAGGTCGTTTGGGGTTATTTGAGGGCATTTCTGTACTTTTTTGGTTTGGGATTATCTGAAAAGTTTCCTTATCTCTTATTAGAAGTGTGGATACGATGTTGGGAGTCATGACCTACGAATCGATACCTATTTCGACATATGTTCATTTTCGTTTTAAACCAGACTGGTTGGGTCGTTTGGGGTTATTTGGTGGCATTTCTGTACTTTTTGGGTTTGGTAATTTCTAAAAAGTGCCTTTATCTCTTATAAGATGTGTGGATGCGATGTTGAGGGTCGTGACCTTTGAATCGATACCTATTTCGACATGTGTTCTTTTTTGGTTTAAACCAAACCGGGTGGGTCGTTTGGGGTTATTTCAGGGCGTTTCTATACTTTTTTGGGTTTTGTATTTTCTAAAAACTGTCCTTAATACTTATTAGACGTGTGGATGCGATGTTGAGGGTCGTGACCTTCGAATTGATACCTATTTCGGCATATGTGCATTTTCGATTTAAACCAGACCGGATGAGTCGTTTGGGGTTATTTGGGGGCATTTCTGTACTTTTTTGGGTTTATTATATTCTAAAAAGTGTCATTATCTCTTTTTAGATGTGTGGACGAGATGTTGAGCGTCGTGACCTTCAAATCGATATCTATTTCGGCATATGTTCATTTTCATTTAAACCAGATCGGGTGGGTGGTTTGGGGTTATTTGGGGGCATTTCTGTACTTTTTTGGGTTTGGTATTTTCTAAAAACTTCCATATCTCTTATTAGACGTGTGGATGCGATGTTGAGGGTCGTGACCTTCGAATCGATACCGATTTCAGGATATGTTCATTTTTTGTTTAAACCTGACATGGTGGGTTGTTTGGGGTTATTTGAGGGTATTTCTGTACTTTTTTTGGGTTGGGGTTTTCTAAAAAGTGTCATTATCCCTTTTTAGATGTGTGGATGCGACGTTGAGGTTCAAGACCTTCGAATCGATACCTATTTCGACATATGTTCATTTTTGGTTTAAACTAGACCGGGTGGGTCGTTTGGGGTTATTTGGGGGCATTTTTGTACTTTTTTTGGTTTGGGATTTTCTAAAAAGTGTCCTTATCTCTTATTAGACGTGTGGAGGAGATGTTGAGGGTCGTGACCTTCGAATCGATACTCATTTCGGAATATGTTCATTTTTTGTTTAAATCAAACCAGGTGGGTCGTTTGGGGTTATTTGGGAGCATTTCTGTACTTTTTTTGGGATGAGATTTTCTAAAAAGTGACCTTATCTCTTATTGGACATGTAGATGTGATGTTGAGGGTCGTGACCTTCAAATCGATACCTATTTCGACATATGTTCAGTTTCAATTTAAACCAAATCGGGTGTGTCGTTTGGGGTTATTTGGGGGCATTTCTATACTTTTTTGGGTTTGGTATTTTTAAAAAGTATCCTTATCTCTTATTAGACGTGTGGATGCAATGTTGAGGATCGTGACCTTCGAAGCGATACCTATTTCGACATATGTTCATTTTCTATTTAAACCAGATCGGGTGGGTCGTTTGGGGTTATTTGGGGGCATTTCTGTACTTTTTTGGTTTGGGAATATCTAAAAAGTATCCTTATCTCTTATTAGAAGTGTAGTTGCGATGTTGGGGGTCATGACCAACAAATCGATACCTATTTCGACATATGTTCATTTTCATTTTAAACCAGACCGGTTGGGTCGTTTGGGGTTATTTGGTGGCATTTCTGTACTTTTTGGGTTTGGTAATTTCTAAAAAGTGTATTTATCTCTTATTAGACATGTAGATGCGATGTTGAGGGTCGTGACCATCGAATCGATACCTATTTTGGCAAATGTTTATTTTCGATTTAAACCAGATCGGGTGGGTCGTTTGGGGTTATTTGGGAGCATTTCTGTGCTTTTTTTGTTTGGTATTTTCAAAAAAGTGTCATTATCTCTTATTAGACATGTGGAGGAGATGTTGAGGGTCGTGACCTTCGAATCGATACCTATTTCGGCATATGTTCATTTTCCATTTAAACCAGACCGTGTGGGTTGTTTGGGGTTGTTAGGGGGCATTTCTATACTTTTATTGGTTTGGTATTTGATAAAAACTGTCCTTATCACTTATTAGATGTGTGGATCTGAGGTTGCAAGTCATTACCTTTAATCGATACCTATTTTGGCATCTGTTCATTTTCTGTTTAAACCAGACTAGGTGGGTCGTTTGGGGTTATTTGGGGGCATTTCGATACTTTTTTCAGGTTGGGATTTTCAAAAAAGTGTCCTTATCTCTTATTAGATGTGTGGATGCGATGTTGAGGCTCGTGACTTTCGAATCAATGTCTATTTCGACATATGTTCATTTTCGGTTTAAACCATACCGAGTGGGTCGTTTGAGGTTATTTGGGGGCGTTTCTATACTTTTTTGGGTTTTGCATTTTCTAAAAACTGTCCTTATTACTTATTAGATGTGTGGATGCGATGTTGAGGGTCGTGACCTTCGAATCGATGCCTATTTTGGCATATGTACATTCTCGATTTAAACCAGACCAGATGAGTCGTTTGGGGTTATTTGGGGGCATTTCTGTACTTTTTTGTGTTTGGTATTTTCTAAAAAGTGTCATTATCTCTTTTCAGACATGTGGAGGAGATGTTGAGGGTCGTGACCTTCGAATCGATACCTATTTCGGCATATGTTCATTTTCAGTTTAAACCAGACCGGGTGGGTCGTTTGGGGTTATTTGGGAGCATTTCTGTACTTTTTTGGGTTTGGTATTTTCTAAAAACTTTCTTATCTCTTATTAGACGTGTGGATGCGATGTTGATGGTCGTGACCTTCGAATCGATACCCATTTCGGCATATGTTCATTTTCTGTTTAAACCTGACATGGTGGGTTGTTTGGGATTATTTCAGGGTATTTTTATACTTTTTTCGGGTTGGGGTTCTCTAAAAAGTGTCATTATCCCTTTTTAGACGTGTGGATGCGACGTTGAGGTTGAAGACCTTCGAATCGATACCTATTTCGACATATGTTCATTTTCGGTTTGAACCAGACCGGGTGGGTCGTTTGGGGTTATTTGGGAGCATTTCTGTACTTTTTTTCGTTTGGGATTTTATAAAAAGTGTCCTTATCTCTTATTAGACGTGTGGAGGAGATGTTGAGGGTCGTGACCTTCGAATCGATACCCATTTTGGAATATGTTCATTTTTTGTTTAAATCAGACCAAGTGGGTCGTTTGGGGTTATTTGGGAGCATTTCTGTACTTTTTTTGGGATGAGATTTTCTAAAAAGTGACCTTATCTCTTATTAGACGTGTAGATGCGATGTTGAGGGTCGTGACCTTCGAATCGATACCTATTTTGACATATGTTCATTTTCAATTTAAACCAGATCGGGTGGGTCGTTTGGGGTTATTGGGGGGCATTTTTGTACTTTTTTGGGTTTGGTATTTTTTAAAAACAATCTTTATCTCTTATTAGACGTGTGGATGCGATGTTGATGGTCGTGACCTTCGAATCGATACCTATTTTGGCATATGTTCATTTTCGGTTTAAACCTGATATGGTGGGTTGTTTGGGGTTATTTGTGGGCATTTTTGTACTTTTTTGGGTTTGGAATTTTCTAAAAAGTGTCCTTAACTCTTATTAAACGTGAGGATGCAATGTTGAGGGTCGTGACCTACGAATCGATACCTATTTCGACATATGTATAATTTCGTTTTAAACTAGATCGATTGGGCCATTTGGGGTTATTTGGTGGTATTTCTATACTTTATTGGGTTTGGTATTTTTTAAAAACTTTCTTTATCTCTTATTAAACGTGTAGATGCGATGTTGAGGGTCCTAACCTTCGATCTATACCTATTTCGGCATATGTTCATTTTTTATTTAAACCTGACATGGTGGGTTGTTTGGGGTTATTTGGGGGCAATTCTGTACTTTTTTGGGTATGGTATTTTCTAAAAAGTGTCCTTATCTCTTATTAGATGTGTGGAGGCCATATTGAGGGTCGGACCATCGAATCGATACCCATTTCGGCATATGTTCATTTTCGGTTTAAACCAGACCGGGTGGGTCGTTTGGGGTTATTTGGGGGCATTTCTGTACTTTTTTGTTTAATATTTTCTAAAAAGTGTCATTATCTCTTTTTAGACGTGCGGAGGAGACGTTGAGGGTGGTGACCTTCGAATCGATACCTATTTCGCCATATGTTCATTTTCAGATTAAACTAGACCGTGTGGGACGTTTGGGGTTATAAGGGGGATTTCTGTACTTTTTTGGGTTTGGTATTTTCTAAAAACTGTCCTTATCTCTTATTAGACGTGTGGATGCGATGTTGCGGGTCGTGACCTTGTAATCGATACCTATTTTGGCATATGTTCATTTTCTATTTAAACTAGACTGGGTGGGTCGTTTGGGGTTATTTGGGGACATTTCTGTACTTTTTTTGGGTTGGGATTTTCTAAAAAGTGCCCTTATCTCTTATTAGACGTGTGGATGCAATGTTGAGGGTCGTGACCTTCGAATCGATACCTATTTCGACATAAGTTCATTTTTGGTTTAAACCAGACCGGGTGGGTCGTTTGGGGTTATTTGGGGGCATTTCTGTACTTTTTTGGGTTTGGTATTTTCTAAAAACAATCCTTATCTCTTATTAGACGTGTGGATGCGATGTTGATGGTCGTGACCTTCGAATCGATACCTATTTTGGCATATGTTCATTTTCGATTTAAACCTGACATGGTGGGTTGTTTGGGGTTATTTGTGGGCATTTTTGCACTTTTTTGGGTTTGAAATTTTTTAAAAAGTGTCCTTATCTCTTATTAAATGTGTGGATGCAATGTTGAGGGTTGTGACCTGCGAATCGATACATATTTTGACATATGTATATTTTCGTTTTAAACTAGATCGATTGGGCCATTTGGGGTTATTTGGTGGTATTTCTATACTTTATTGGGTTTGGTATTTTTTAAAAAGTTTCTTTATCTCTTATTAAACGTGTAGATGCGATGTTGAGGGTCCTGACCTTCGATCGATACCTATTTTGGCATTTGTTCATTTTCGATTTAAACCTGACATGGTGGGTTGTTTGGGGTTATTTGGGGGCAATTCTGTCATTTTTTGGGTATGGTATTTTCTAAAAAGTGTCCTTATCTCTTATTAGACGTGTGGAGGCCATATTGAGGGTCGGACCATCGAATCGATACCCATTTCGGCATATGTTCATTTTCGATTTAAACCAGACCGGGTGGGTCGTTTGGGGTTATTTGGGGGCATTTCTGTACTTTTTTGTTTAATATTTTTTAAAAAGTGTCCTTATCTCTATTAGACGTGTAGATGCGATGTTGAGGGTCGTGACCTTCGAATCGATACCTATTTCGACATTTGTCCATTTTCAGTTTAAACCTGACCGGGTGGGTCATTTGGGGTTATTTGGGGGCATTTCTGTACTTTTTTGGGTTTGGTATTTTCTAAAAACTATCCTTATCTCTTATTAGACGTGTGGATGCGATGTTGAGGGTCGTGACCTACGAATCAATACATATTTTGACATATGTTCATTTTCATTTTAAACTAGACCGGTTGGGTCGTTTGGGGTTATTTGGTGGCATTTCTATACTTTTTTGGGTTTGGTATTTTCTAAAAAGGGTCTTTATCTCTTATTAGACATGTAGACGCGATGTTGAGGGTCGTTACCTTCGTATCGATACCTATTTTGACATATGTTCATTTTCGGTGACCTTCGAATCGATACCCATTTCGGCTTATGTTCAATTTCTATTTAAACCAGATCGGGTGGCTCGTTTGGGGTTATTTGGGGGCATTTCTGTACCTTTTGGGTTTGGGATTATCTAAAAAGTATCCTTATCTCTTATTAGAAGTGTGGATGCGATGTTGGGGGTCATGACCTACGAATCGATAACTATTTCGACATATGTTCATTTTCCTTTTAAACCAGACCGGTTGGGTCGTTTGGGGTTATTTGTTGGCATTTCTGTACTTTTTGGGTTTGGTAATTTCTAAAAAGTGTCTTTATCTCTTATTAGACGTGTGGATGTGATGTTGAGGGTTGTGACCTTCGAATCAATACCTATTTCGACAAATGTTCTTTTTCGGTTTAAACTAGACCGGGTGGGTCGTTTGGGGTTATTTGGGGGCATTTCTATACTTTTTTGGGTTTTGTATTTTCTAAAAACTGTCCTTATTACTTATTAGACGTGTGGATGCGATGTTGAGGGTCGTGACCTTCGAATCGATACCTATTTTGGCATATGTACATTTTCGGTTTAAACCAGACTGGGTGAGTCGTTTGGGGTTATTTGGGGGCATTTCTGTACTTTCTTGGGTTTGGGATTTTTTAAAAAGTGTCCTGATCTCTTATTAGACGTGTGGAGGAGATGTTGAGGGTCGTGACCTTCGAATCGATACCTATTTCGGCATATGTTCATTTTCAATTTAAACCTGTCAAGGTGGGTTGTTTGGGGTTATTTTGGGGTATTTCTGTATTTTTTTGTTTAGTATTTTCTAAAAAGTGTCATTATCTATTTTTAGACGTGTGAAGGAGATGTTGAGGGTCGTGACCTTCGAATCGATACCTATTTTGGCATATGTTCATTTTCAGTTTAAACCAGACCGGGTGGGTCGTTTGGGGTTATTTGGGGGCATTTTTGTACTTTTTTGGGTTTGGTATTTTCTAAAAACTTCCTTATCTCTTATTAGAAGTGTGGATGCGATGTTGATGGTCGTGACCTTCGAATCGATACCTATTTTGGCATATGTTCATTTTCTATTTAAACCTGACATGGTGGGTTGTTTGGGGTTACTTGAGGGCATTTCTGTACTTTTTTCGGGTTGGGGTTTTCTAAAAAGTGTCATTATCCCTTTTTAGGCATGTGGATGCGACGTTGAGGTTCATGACCTTCGAATCGATACCTTTTTTGACATATGTTCATTTTCGGTTTAAACCAGACCGGGTGGGTCGTTTGGGGTTATTTGGGGCATTTCTGCACTTTTTTGGGTTTGGGATTTTCTAAAAAGTGTCCCTCTCTC
Organism: Telopea speciosissima; assembly: GCF_018873765.1. Lineage (NCBI taxonomy): Eukaryota > Viridiplantae > Streptophyta > Magnoliopsida > Proteales > Proteaceae > Telopea > Telopea speciosissima. Next base: position 68,603 of record NW_025317402.1, read on the forward strand.
TTATTAGACGTGTGGAGGAGATGTTGAGGGTCGTGACCTTCGAATCGATACCCATTTCAGAATATGTTCATTTTTAGTTTAAACCAAACCAGGTGAGTCGCTTGGGGTTATTTGGTGGCATTTCTGTACTTTTTTGGGGATGGGATTTTCTAAAAGGTGACCTTATCTCTTATTAGACGTGTAGATGCGATGTTGAGGGTCGTTACTGATGAGCACATTTATGTGTGAAATCTTAGGGCATAAAGCATACATTTTACCATATTGGACAGAGTTACTCGGTGCTTTCTTATGCTTTTCAGGTTTTAGGTGAATTCTTGTGAAAATGGAGGAGATGATGCTAAGTAAATGTTTTTAAGGTGTTTAAAGGTGTTAATGGCTTAGATGCGTAGCCCATCGAGTCAGCTTCGCAACGGTTTAAACGGCACATGATTCCGAGTTGAAACGAAGAAGTTACGGCCGTTTTCGTAACGAAGCACGAAAATGGTCTATAGGGGTTTATTTGTAATTATTGACAGTCGGCTGGGGACAAAGTGAAGCGAAAGTTCAGATTGCAGGGGCATTAGCAGAATTATTAGAAGTTACATTTCTTGTACCCGAAAGATTCCATTTGGAGGGCTCTGGACAGTCCAACTTCAACTTGAGATATCTTGGGCTCCCGAACTCCAAATTGGACGAAATTTGGGTCTATTTTGGGTGATTTTTCGCAAGGAACACAATGGTGAGGCCTATATAAGCACCCCATGCTCCACGTTTTCTGAAGGACAGAATGGATATTTTATTTATTCTTGAAGGAATCCTAGTCATCACCCATACTCTCTCTCTCCTCCAACTTCTCAATGGCACTTCTGGAATTCTACTTGGGATAGACTTATTTTGAAAGACATTCTCACCTATGGAAAGTTGAAAAATCAAAGATGCTTTGATTTTATTGCTTGGAGAAGATATCTACAAAGAAAAGGAAGCACTTGTTAGAATTGGAAGTTTACTTTTCTAGATATAGAAGGTCTATGTAAACAATCTTCTCTTCTTCTTCTTTCTATTTTTTTCTTTTTTCTTAGGATTCAAGGCATTGTAAAAGAGGAAGGAGAAGAGAATATTCTTTTTTCTTAGGGAATATTTCTCCTACACTTCCCTCTTCTCCCTTCTCTTCTCTTCCCCCTATAAATACCCCTTGCCCTTTGGGTTGTAAGAAGTTAGTTTTTTAGTTCAGTTTTTAGTTAGTTTCTAGTTCAATTTTAATTCAGTTTTTTAGTGTAATTTTTATTTCATTCACTTAGTGAAATTTTCTCTTCTTTTTCTATTTGTGGCTTAAGTTCTTAGTTTTGAATTCAAGTTCTTAGTTTTGATTTCATAAGTCTAGTTTAATGGTTGTAATAGTTTTAGTTTAAAGCTTCCTAGTCTAAGTTCCTATGTTGATGACAAGACATGGAGATTTAGAAGAGGAAGCCATGGTGAGTTTATTCTAGTATTCAAGCACATCAAGGTATCTCATTCTCTAAACCCTTAATCTCATTCTCCCTTTCCTCTATCTCTCTCTATCTTCTTCTTCTTCTCCCTCTATTTCTTTTATTTTTTTTATATGGTTGTGGTATGTGGATGCACTTTTATTCCCTTATTTTTTTATGTGATTATGAAGTGTGGCTGTGTTTTTGTTATTCCTTTCAATTCGCTTTAGTTTGATAGGTTAGATGCTCACGTGTTAGGACGCCAATTTAATCCCTTAATTTTGTTAGATGCTTATGAGTTAGGATGCATTAATTTTCATTAATTTAATTAGTTTAATTTAACACTTTAATTTGGTTCACTTTGCATTACTTTTAAGTTAGTTAAATAGAGTGGCATATATCTCCTCGTGTTCGACCCGTAGCTACGATTGACCCGTACGCTTGCGGTATTATTTTAACTCAAACAAGTTTTTGGCGCCGTTGCCGGGGAGATTATTGACCACTTTATTTTTTTGATTTTTAAGTAATTCGAAGTGCTTTAGTTTCTTCTCTTTCTCCTCTTTTTTTTTTTTTTTTTTTTTTTTTAAAAAAAAAAAAGTTTTTGAAAACCTCTTCTTGTTATTCTTCTGTTTCAAATAGTGTGCGCCCAATCTAAAGTCCTTCATATGCCCAAACCTAGCCAATCTTGGTGCCCCTTGATTCGTTGGGTGGTTTGGATTGGCATGTGACTTATCTTTGGAGGTGACCACTCTTGATAACTGGAAAGCAACATAGTGAGAGTTTTGAAAACATAAACGTATAGTAGTCCTCCACCCTACATCAGAATCCATTTGGAGTCGCCCGTAGGTGGCTCGTGAAGACTATACGGGTTCCCTTGCTGTCAACCTATATGGCAACCTTACAGCTTTGGAACCATTGTTTCGATTTCTGAGGGATAGATGCATTATCTACCTTGGGCTCCCTCTTGTTTTTAGTATTTTTTTTTTTTAGTTTTTTAATTTTCTTTAAACTTTTTTTTTATGGGAGACCTCAATTTGGGATAGGTGGTTAATTTAGAATAATGGGAGATACACTTCCATATAAGACTTTGGGGGAAAGATGGACCTATGCTAAAGCAACCATGATTTTGGAGGAAATGTTTAAACAAGTTAGGGAAGCCAAAAATAGTGAGATAGAGAACAATTTTGCATCACCCCAATACAATTTTGCTCCCCAACCCAACTATGGGCTTTCGGGAAATTTTGATTGGTCACTTCCCCAGACAATCCATGTTATGGAAGGATGCCCTAATCTTTATGGGGGTAGCTATGGTGATGAGAATGTGAGTCCTCAATTTCAATACAATTCTTTTGGCACTTACAATCAGGGGTGGAGTGATCATCCCAATTTTTTGTGGGATCAATGGAATAACCAAGCTGGACCACCCAATTTCCAATATCATGGTCAGTTTGGTCCTCCAATGCCCAACCCTCCATTAAATCTCAATGGGCCACCTCTCCTTAAACCATATCACCAACCCCTTGAGTTTCAAAACATGGGTGAGGAGGCCAGACTGAATGAGCTTGAGAAATACATAGACCTTCTCACAACAAGCCAAAATACCATGGAGAAGCAACTCTCTCAACTGATAACCATGGTGCAAGAGGAGGAAACGGGTACATTACCTAGTCAGCCTGAACCGCCCCATCCCCAGTTTAATGATATTGAAAGTCCATCACCCCAGTTTGAGGTTAATGAGCGTCATTCCCAACAAGCTGCTTTTCATGATGATTTATTTGTTGAGATTGAGTCTCTTCAAGATATTAGTGAAGCAAGGTTTGATGAGCTACCTGGGGAAGTCCACCTTTTGCCTGAAATTTCTGATTTTAGTGAGCCTAGTGAATTTATTGATTTAGAATCAGATTTTCATGATAACATAGAAAGCCAGGAAATTCGATCTCCCCCTCTCTCTTTGGAAAACTTAGATAATTGTCATTTTGAGGATTCCATTGTCTCACATGTTGATTTGTCCAAACCTCCTAGGTTTGACGATTTTGTTGAGGAGGACAATGTTAGTCATAATGCCTTTCAAGCATATTTCCATGATCCTTATTTGGCAAACCAAGTTATGCAAAGAGCGGATAGTTGTATTGCTAGAATTGATTTGAGTAAGCCTCCAATTTTTGATGATTATTTAGATGAGGTTATTCATAATCCTTTTTATGCTTATTGTGATCCGTTTTTGATTGGTTTTTCAAAGAATGATAGGTGTTCTACATTGCAAATGGGAGAGAAGGGAATAATTTATGGCCTGAGTTTTAATGCCTTCATTTTTCACTGTCCCATGAGGATAGATTTTTCTATTGGATATTTCTCAGTTGTGCTTAACTTCCATATTATTTCTCGCTTTACTAAAATTCATGGTCGAGTGTTTTTGGGGTTATTTGGGGGCATTTCTGTACTTTTTTGGGTTTGGTATTTTCTATAAAGTGTCCTTATCTCTTATTCGACGTGTGGATGCGATGTTGAGGGTCTTGACATACGAATCGATACCTATTTCGATAAATGTTCATTTTTGTTTTATACCAGACCGGTTTGGTCGTTTGGGGTTATTTGGTGGCATTTCTGTACTTTTTGGGGTTTGGTATTTTAAAAAAGAGTCTTTATATCTTGTTAGACATGTGGAGGAGATTTTGAGGGTCGTGACCTTCGAATCGATACAATCTTCGGCATATGTTCATTTTCTGTTTAAACCAGACCGGGTGGGTCGTTTGGGGTTATTTGAGGGCATTTCTGTACTTTTTTGGTTTGGGATTATGTAAAAAGTATCCTTATCTCTTATTAGAAGTGTGGATGCAATGTTGGGGATCATGACCTACGAATCGATACCTATTTCGACATATGTTCATTTTCATTTTAAACCAGACTGGTTGGGTTGTTTGGTGTTATTTGGTGGCATTTCTGTACTTTTTGGGTTTGGTAATTTCTAAAAAGTGTCCTTATCTCTTATTAGACGTGTGGATGCAATGTTGAGGGTCGTGACCTTCGAATCGATACCTATTTCGACATATGTTCATTTTTTGTTTAAACCAGACTGGGTGGGTTGTTTGGGGTTATTTGGGGGCGTTTCTATACTTTTGTGGGTTTTGTATTTTCTAAAAACTATCCTTTTTTACTGATTAGACGTGTGGATGCGATGTTGAGGTTCGTGACCTTCGAATCGATACCTATTTCGGCATATGTACATTTTCGATTTAAACCAGACCGAGTGAGTCGTTTGGGGTTATTTGGGGGCAGTTTCGTACTTTTTTGTTTAATATTTTCTAAAAAGTGTCATTATCTCTTTTTAGACGTGTGGAGGAGATGTTGAGGGTCGTGATCTTCGAATCGATACCTATTTTGAAATATGTTCATTTTCAGTTTAAACCAGACTGGGTGGGTCGTTTGGGGGCATTTCTGCACCTTTTTGGGTTAGGTATTTTCTAAAAATTGTCCTTCTCACTTATTAGACGTGTGGCTACGATGTTGAGGGTCGTGACCTTCGAATCGATACCTATTTTGGCATATATTCATTTTCAATTTAAACCAGACCAGGTGGGTCGTTTGGGGTTAGTTGGGGGCATTTCTGTACTTTTTTGGGTTTGGTATTCTCTATAAAGTGTCCTTATCTCTTAATCGACGTGTAGATACGATGTTGAGGGTCCTGACTTACGAATCGATACCTATTTTGATATATGTTCATTTTCGTTTTACACCAGACCGGTTGGGTCATTTGGGGTTATTTGGTGGCATTTCTATACTTTTTGGGGTTTGGAATTTTCAAAAAAGTGTCATTATCTCTTATTAGACATGTGGAGGAGATGGTGAGGGTCGTGACTTTCGAATCGATACCTATTTTGGCATATGTTCTTTTTCAGTTTAAACCAGACCGTGTGGGTCATTTGGGGTTGTTAGGGGGCATTTATGTACTTTTATGGGTTTGGTATTTAATAAAATCTGTCCTTATCACTTATTAGACGTGTGGATGCGATGTTGCAGGTCATTACCTTTTAATCGATACCTATTTTGGCATATGTTCATTTTCTGTTTAAACCAGACTAGGTGGGTCGTTTGGGGTTATTTGGGGGCATTTCAGTACTTTTTTTCAGTTGGGATTTTCAAAAAAGTGTCCTTATCTCTTATTAGACGTGTGGATATGATGTTGAGGGTCGTGACCTTCGAATCGATACCTATTTCAACATATGTTCATTTTCGGTTTAAACCAGACCGGGTGGGTCTTTTGGGGTTATTTGGGGGCGTTTCTATACTTTTTTGGGTTTTGTATTTTCTAAAAACTATCCTTATTACTTATTAGACATGTGGATGCGATGTTGAGGGTCGTGACCTTCGAATCGATACCTATTTTGGCATATGTATATTTTCGGTTTAAACCAGACCGGGTGAGTCGTTGGGGTCATTTGGGGGCATTTTCATACTTTTTTTGTTTAATATTTTCTAAAAAGTATCATTATCGCTTTTTAGACGTGTGGAGGAGATGTTGAGGGTCGTGACCTTCGAATCGATACCTATTTTGGCATATGTTCATTTTCAGTTTAAACCAGACTGGGTGGGTCGTTTGGGGTTATTTGGGGGTATTTCTGTACTTTTTTGGGTTTGGTATTTTCTAAAAACTGTCCTTATTACTTATTAGACGTGTGGATACGATGTTGAGGGTTGTGACCTTCTAATCGATACCTATTTTGGCATATGTTCATTTTCTATTTAGACCAGATTCGGAGGGTCGTTTGGGGTTATTTGGAGGCATTTCTGTACTTTTTTGGGTTTGGAATTTTCTAAAAAGTGTCCTTATCTCCTATTAGATGTGTGGAGGAGATGTTGAGGGTCGTGAGCTTCGAATTGAAACGCATTTTTGCGTATGTTCATTTTCAGTTTAAACCAGACAGGGTGGGTCGTTTGGGGTTATTTGGTGGCATTTCTGTACTTTTTTGGGTTTGGTACTTTCTAAAAAGTGTCCTTATCTCTTATTAGACGTGTGGAGGAGATGTTGAGGGTCGTGACCTTCGAATCGATACCTATTTTGGCATATATTCATTTTCAGTTTAAACCGGACCGGGTGGGTCGTTTGGGGTTAGTTGGGGGCATTTCTGTACTTTTTTTGGTTTGGTATTTTCTATAAAGTGTCCTTATCTCTTATTCGACGTGTGGATGCGATGTTGACGGTCCTGACCTACGAATCGATACCTATTTTGATATATGTTCATTTTCATTTTAAACCAGACTGGTTGGGTCGTTTGGGGTTATTTGGTGGCATTTCTGTACTTTTTGGGGTTTGGAATTTCTAAAAAGTGTCTTTATCACTTGTTAGACGTGTGGAGGAGATGTTGAGGGTCGTAACCTTCGAATCGATACCTACTTCGGCATCTGTTTATTTTCTGTTTAAACCAGACCGGGTGGGTCTTTTGGGGTTATTTGGGGGCATTTCTGTACTATTTTGGTTTGGGATTATCTAAAAAGTATCCTTATCTCTTATTAGAAGTGTGGATGCGATGTTGGGGATCATGACCTACGAATCGATACCTATTTCGACATATGTTCATTTTCATTTTAAACCAGACCGATTGGGTTGTTTGGGGTTATTTGGTGGCATTTCTGTACTTTTTGGGATTGGTAATTTCTAAAAAGTGTCTTTATCTCTTATTGGACGTGTAGATACGATGTTGAGGGTCGTGACCTTCGAATCGATACCTATTTTGGCACATGTTTATTTTCGGTTTAAACCAGACTGGGTGGGTCGTTTGGGGTTATTTGGGAACATTTCTGTACTTTTTTTGTTTGGTATTTTCAAAAAAGTGTCATTATCTCTTATTAGACATGTGGAGGAGATGTTGAGGGTCGTGACTTTCGAATCGATACCTATTTCGGCATATGTTCATTTTCAGTTTAAACCAGACCGTGTGGGTCGTTTGGGGTTGTTAGGGGGCATTTATGTGCTTTTATGGGTTTGGTATTTGATAAAAACTGTCATTATCACTTATTAGATGTGTGGATGCGATGTTGCAGGTTATTACCTTTAAATCGATACCTATTTTGGCATATGTTCATTTTCTGTTTAAACCAGACTAGGTGGGTCGTTCGGGGTTATTTGGGGGCATTTCGGTACTTTTTTTCGGTTGGGATTTTTAAAAAAGTGTCCCTATCTCTTATTAGATGTGTGGATGAGATGTTGAGGGTCGCGACCTTCGAATCGATACCTATTTAGACATATGTTCATTTTCGGTTTAAACCAGACTGGATGGGTCGTTTGGGGTTATTTGGGGGCTTTTCTATACTTTTTTGGGTTTGGTGATTTTTTAAAAACTGTCCTTATCTATTATTAGACGTGTGCATGCGATGTTGAGGGTCGGACCTTCAAATCGATACATAATTTGGCAAATGTTCATTTTCAGTTTAAACCAGACTGGGTGGGTCGTTTGGGGTTATTTGGTGGCGTTTCTGTACTTTTTTGGGTTTGGTACTTTTCAAAAAGTGTCCTTATCTCTTTTTAGACGTGTCGAGGAGATGTTGAGGGTCGTGACCTTCGAATCGATACCCATTTCGGAATATGTTCAATTTCTATTTAAACCAGACCTGGTGGCTCGTTTGGGGTTATTTGGTGGTATTTCTGTACTTTTTTGGGTTTGGTATTTTCTAAAAAGTGTCCTTATCTCTTATTAGATGTCTGGATGCGATGTTGAGGGTCGTGACCTTTGAATCGATACCTAGTTTGGCATATATTCATTTTCAGTTTGAACCAGACCGGGTGGGTCGTTTGGGGTTAATTTGGGGCATTTCTGTACTTTTTTGGGTTTGGTATTTACTATAAAGTGTCCTTATCTCTTATTAGACGTTTGGGGTTAATTTGGTGGCATTGTTTTACTTTTTTGGGTTTGGTATTTTTAAAAAGTGTCTTTATCTCTAGTTAGACGTGTGGAGGAGATGTTGAGGGTCGTGACCTTCGAATCGATACCTATTTCGGCATAAGTTCATTTTCTGTTTAAACCAGACCGGGTGGGTCGTTTGGGGTTATTTGGGGGCATTTCTGTACTATTTTGGTTTGGGATTATCTAAAAAGTATTCTTATCTCTTATTAGAAGTGTGGATGCGATGTTGGGGGTCATGACCTACGAATCGATACCTATTTCGACATATGTTCATTTTCGTTTTAAACCAGACCGGTTGGGTCATTTGGGGTTATTTGGTGGCATTTCTGTACTTTTTGGATTTGGTAATTTTTAAAAAGTGTCTTTATCTCTTATTAGACATGTAGATCCGATGTTGAGGGTCGTGACCTTCGAATCGATAGCTATTTCGGCACATGTTTATTTTCGATTTAAACCAGACCGGGTGGGTCATTTGGGGTTATTTGGGAGCATTTCTATACTTTTTTTGTTTGGTATTTTCAAAAAAGTGTCATTATCTCTTATTAGACATGTGGAGGAGATGTTGAGGGTCGTGACCTTCAAATCGATACCTATTTCGGCATATATTCATTTTCAGTTTAAACCAAACCGTGTGGGTCGTTTGGAGTTGTTAGGGGGCATTTATGTGCTTTTATGGGTTTGGTATTTGATAAAAACTGTCCTTATCACTTATTAGACGTGTGGATGTGATGTTGCAGGTCATTAACTTTTAATCGATACCTATTTTGGCATATGTTCAGTTTCTGTTTAAACCAGACTAGGTGGGTCGCTTGGGGTTATTTGGGGGCATTTCGGTACTTTTTTCCTGTTGGGATTTTCAAAAAAGTGTCCTTATCTCTTATTAGACGTGTGGATGTGATGTTGAGGGTCGTGACCTTCAAATCGATACCTATTTCGACATATGTTCATTTTCGGTTTAAACCAGACCGGGGTGGGTCGTTTGGGGTTATTTGGGGGTGTTTCTATACTTTTTTGGGTTTTGTATTTTCTAAAACTGTCCTTATTACTTATAAGACGTGTGGATGCGATGTTGAGGGTCGTGACCTTCGTATCGATACCTATTTTGGCATATGTACATTTTCGGTTTAAACCATACCTGGTGAGACGTTTGGGGTTATTTTGGGGCATTTCTGTACTTTTTTGGGTTTGGGATTTTTTAGAAAGTGTCTTTATCTCTTATTAGACGTGTGGAGGAGATGTTGTGGGTCGTGACCTTCGAATCGATACCCATTTCAGAATATGTTCATTTTTAGTTTAAACCAGACCCGGTGGGTCGTTTGGGGTTATTTGGGGGCATTTCTGTACTTTTTTGAGTTTGGTGTTTTTTAAAAACTATCCTTATCTCTTATTAGACGTGTGGATGCGATGTTGAGGGTCGGACCTTCAAATCGATACATAATTTGGCATATGTTCATTTTCTATTTAAAACAGACCGGGTGCGTCGTTTGGGGTTATTTGGTGGCACTTCTGTACTTTTTTGGGTTTGGTATTTTCTAAAAAGTGTCTTTATCTCTTATTAGACATGTAGATGCGATGTTGAGGATCGTGACCTACGAATCGATACCTATTTCGACATATGTTGTTCGGTTTAAACCAGACCGGGTGGGTCGTTTGGGGTTATTTGGGGGCATTTCTGTACTTTTTTGGGTTTGGTGTTTTCTAAAAACTACCCTTATCTCTTATTAGACGTGTAGATGCGATGTTGAGGATCGTGACCTTCGAATCGATACCTATTTCGGCATATGTTCATTTTCGGCTTAAACCTGACATGGTGGGTTGTTTGGGGTTATTTGGGGGCATTTCTGTACTTTTTTGGGTATGGTATTTTCTAAAAAGTGTCCTTATCTCTTATTAGACGTGTGGAGGAGATGTTGAGGGTCGTGACCTTCGAATCGATACCCATTTCGGCATATGTTCCTTTTCGGTTTAAACCAGACCAGGTGGGTCGTTTGGGGGCATTTCTGTACTTTTTTTGTTTAATATTTTCTATAAAGTGTCATTATCCCTTTTTAGACGTGTGGAGGAGATGTTGAGGGTGGTGACCTTCGAATCGATACCTATTTCGGCATATGTTCATTTTCAGATTAAACCAGACCGTGTGGGACGTTTGGGGTTATTAGGGGGCATTTCTGTACGTTTTTTGTGTTTTGTATTTTCTAAAAACTGTCCTTGTCTCTTATTAGACGTGTGGATGCGATGTTGTGGGTCGTGACCTTCTGATCGATACTTATGTTGGCATATGTTCATTTTCTATTTAAACCTGACATGGTGCGTTGTTTGGGGTTATTTGGGGGCATTTTTGTATTTTCTTGGGTTTGGAGTTTTCTAAAAAGTGTCCTTATCTCTACTAGGCTGGGTGGGTCGTTTGGGGTTATTTGGGGGCATTTTTGTACTTTTTTCGGGTTGGGATTGTTTAAAAAGTGCCCTTATCTCTTATTAGACGTGTGGATGCAATGTTGAGCGTCTTGACCTTCGAATCGATACGTATTTCGACATATGTTCATTTTCGATTTAAACCAAACCGGGTGGGTCGTTTGGGGTTATTTGGGGGCGTTTCTATACTTTTTTGGGTTTTGTATTTTCTAAAAACTGTCCTTATTACTTATTAGACTTGTGGATACGATCTTGAGGGTCGTGACCTACGAATCGATACCTATTTCGGCATATGTACATTTTCTGTTTAAACCAGACCGGGTGAGTCGTTTGGGGTTATTTGGGCGCATTTCTGTACTTTTTTGGGTTTGGAATTTTCTAAAAAGTGTCTTTATCTCTTATTAGACGTGTGGAGGAGATGTTGAGGGTTTGACCTTCGAATCGATACCCATCTCGGAATATGTTCATTTTCAGTTTAAACCAGACTGGGTGGGTCGTTTGGAGTTATTTGGGATCATTTCTATACTTTTTTGGGTTTGGTGTTTTTTAAAAACTGTGCTTATCTCTTATTAGACGTGTGGATGCGATGTTGAGGGTCGGACCTTTAAATCGATACATAATTTGGCATATGTTTATTTTCTTTTTTAACCAGACCGGGTGGGTCGTTTGGGGTTATTTGGTGGCATTTCTGTATTTTTTTGGGTTTGGTATTTTCTAAAAACTGTCCTTATCTCTTATTAGACGTGTAGATGCGATGTTGAGGGTCGTGACCTTCGATCGATACCTATTTCGGGATATGTTCATTTTCGATTTAAACCTGACATGGTGGGTTGTTTGGGGTTATTTTGGGGCAATTCTGTACTTTTTTGGGTTTGTTATTTTCGAAAAAGTGTCCTTATCGCTTATTAGACATGTGGAGGCCATGTTGAGGGTCAGAGCTTTGAATCGATACCTATTTCGGCATTTGTTCATTTTCGGTTTAAACCAGACCGGGTGGGTTGTTTGGGGTTATTTGGGGGGCATTTCTGTACTTTTTTTGTTTAATATTTTCTAAAAAGTGTCATTATCTCTTTTTAGACGTGCGGAGGAGATGTTGAGGGTGGTGACCTTCAAATCGATACCTATTTCGGTATATGTTCATTTTCAGTTTAAACCAGACCGTGTGGGACGTTTGGGGTTAGTATGGGGCATTTCTATACTTTTTTGGGTTTGATATTTTTTAAGAATTGTCCTTATCTCTTATTAGACGTGTGGATGCGATGTTGCGGGTCGTGACCTTCTAATCGATACTATTTCGGCATATGTTCATTTTCTGCTTAAACCAGACTGGGTGGGTCGTTTGGGGTTATTTGGGGGAATTTCTGTACTTTTTTCAGGTTGGGATTTTCTAAAAAGTGCCCTTATCTCTTATTAGACATGTGGATGCGATGTTAAGGGTCGTGACCTTCGGATCGATACTTATTTCGGCATATGTTCATTTTCGGTTTAAACCGGTCATGGTGGGTTGTTTGGGGTTATTTGGGGGCATTTCTGTACTTTCTGGGGTTTTGAATTTTCTAAAAAGTGTCGTTATCTCTTATTAGATGTGTGGAGGAGATGTTGAGGGCGTGACCTTCGAATCGATACCCATTTCGGCATATGTTCATTTTCAGTTTAAATCAGACCGGGTGGGTTGTTTTGGTGTTATTTGGAGGCGTTTCTATAGTCTTTTGGATTTGGTATTTTCTAAAAACTGTCCGTATCTCTTATTAGGCGTGTGGATGCAATGTTGAGGGTTGTGACCTTTGAATTGATACCTATATAGACATGTTCATTTTCTATTTAAACCAGACTAGGTGGGTCATTTAGGGTTATTTGGGGGCGTTTCTGTACAGTTTTGGGTTTGGTATTGTCTAAAAACTGTCCTTATCACTTATTAGGGGTGTGGATACGATGTTCAGGGTCGTGACCTTCGAATCGATACCTATTTCGGCATATGTACATTTTCGGTTTAAACCAGACCGGGTGGGTCGTTTGGGGTTATTATGGGGCATTTCTATACTTTTTTGGGTTTGGTATTTTCTGAAAACAATCCTTATCTCTTATTAGACATGTGAGGCGATGTTGATGGTCATGACCTTCGAATCGATACCTATTTTGGCATATGTTCATTTCGGTTTAAACCTGACATGGTGGGTTGTTTGGGGTTATTTGGGGGCATTTCTATACTTTTTTGGGTTTAAAAATTTTCTAAAAATTGTTCTTATCACTTATTAGACGTGTGGAGGAGATGTTGAGGGTCGTGACCTTCGAATCGATACCCATTTTGACATATGTTCATTTTCAGTTTAAACTAGATCGGGTGGGTCGTTTGGGGTTATTTGGTGGCATTTCTATACTTTTTTGAGTTTGGTACTTTCTAAAAAGTGTCCTTATCTCTTATTAAACGTGTGGATGCGATGTTGAGGGTCGTGACCATTGAATCGATATCTATTTCGGCATATGTTCATTTTCAGTTTTAAACCAGACCGGGTGGGTCGTTTGGGGTTATTTGGGGGCATTTCTGTATTTTTTTGGGTTTGGTATTTTCTAAAAATTGTCCATATCTCTTATTAGACGTGTGGATGCGATGTTGAGGGTCATGGCCTTCGAGTCGATACCTATTTAGACATATGTTCATTAAACCAGACTAGGTGGGTCATTTAGGGTTTTTTGGGGGCATTTCTATACTTTTTTTGGTTTTGTATTGTCTAAAAACTGTCCTTATCACTTATTAGAGGTGTGGATACGATGTTGAGGGTTGTGACCTTCGAATCGATACCTAAATCGGCATATGTACATTTTCGGATTAAACTAGACCGGGTGGTTCGTTTGGGGTTATTAGGGGGCATTTCTATACTTTTTTGGGTTTGGTATTTTGTAATAACTATCCTTATCTATTTTTAGACATGTGGATGCGGTGTTGATGGTGACCTTCAAATCGATACCTATTTCGGCATATTTTTATTTCGGTTTAAACCTGACTTGGTAGGTTATTTGGGGGCATATCTTTACTTTTTTGGGTTTGGAATTTTCTAAAAAGTGTCCTAATCTCTTATTAGACGTGTGGAGGAGATGTTGAAGGTCGTGGCCTTTGAATCGATACCCATTTCGACATATGTTCATTTTCAGTTTAAACCAGACCGGGTGGGTCGTTTGGGGTTATTTGGTGGCATTTCTGTATTTTTTTTGGTTTGGTATTTTCTAAAAAGTGTCCTTATCTCTTATTAGATGTGTGGATGCGATGTTGAGGGTCGTGACCTTCGAATCGATATCTATTTCGGCATCTGTTCATTTTCAGTTTAAACCAGACCGGGTGGGTCGTTTGGGGTTATTTGGATGCATTTCTGTACTTTTCTGGGTTTGGTATTTTCTAAAAACTGTTTGTATCGCTTATTAGACTTGTGGATACGATGTTGAGGGTCGTGACCTTCGAATCGATACCTATTTAGACATATGTTCATTTTCGATTTAAACCAGACTAGGTGGGTCATTTAGGGTTATTTGGGGGCGTTTCTATACTTTTTTGGGTTTGGTATTGTCTAAAAACTGTCCTTATCACTTATTATAGGTGTGGATGCGATGTTGAGGGTTGTGTCCTTCGAATCGATACCTATTTCGGCATATGTACATTTTCGATTTAAACCAGACCGGGTGGATCGTTTGGGGTTATTAGGGGGCATTTCTGTACTTTTTTGGGTTTGGTATTTTTTAAAAACTGTCCTTATCTCTTATTAGACGTGTGGATGTGATGTTGATGGTTGTGACCTTCAAATCGATACCTATTTCGGCATATTTTCATTTCGGTTTAAACCTGACTTGGTAGGTTATTTGGGGGCATTTTTTTACTTTTTTGGGTTTGGAATTTTCTAAAAAGTGTCCTAATCTCTTATTAGACGTGTGGAGGAGATGTTGAGGGTCGTGGCCTTCGAATCGATACCCATTTCGACATATGTGCATTTTCAATTTAAACCAGACCGGGTGGGTTCTTTGTGGTTATTTGGTGGCATTCTGTACTTTTTTGAGTTTTATATTTGCTAAAAATTATCCTTATCTGTTATTAGAAGTGTGGAGGAGATGTTGAGGGTCGTGGCCTTCGAATCGATACCCATTTCGACATATGTTCCTTTTCTATTTAAACCAGACCGGGTGGGTTGTTTGGGGTTCTTTGGTGGCATTTCTGTACTTTTTTTGGTTTGGTATTTTCTAGAATGTGTCCTTATCTCTTATTAGACGTGTGGATGAGATGTTGAGGGTTGTGACCTTCGAATCGATACCCATTTCGACATATGTTCATTTTTGGTTTAAACCAGACCAGATGGGTCTTTTTGGGTTATTTGGGGGCATTTCTGTACTTTTTTGGGATTGGTATTTTTTTAAAAACTATCCTTATCTCTTATTGGATGTGTGGATGCGATGGTGATGGTCGTCACCTTCGAATCGATACCTATTTCCGCATATGTTCATTTCAGTTTAAACCCGACATGGTGGGTTGTTTGGGGTTATTTTGGGGCATTTCTGTACTTTTTTGGGTGTGGAATTTTCTAAAAAGTGTCCTTATCTCTTATTAGACGTGTGGAGGAGATGTTGACGGTTGTGACCTTCGAATCGATACCCATTTCGACATATGTTCATTTTCAGTTTAAACTAGACCGGGTGGGTCGTTTGGGGTTATTTGGTGGCATTTCTGTACTTTTTTGAGTTTGGTTTTTGCAAAAAAGTGTCCTTATCTCCTATTAGAAGTGTGGAGGAGATGTTGAGGGTCGTGACCTTCGAATCGGTACCCATTTCGGCATAAGTTCATTTTCTGTTTAAACCAGACTGGGTGGGTCGTTTGGGGTTATTTGGTGGCATTTCTGTGCTTTTTTGGGTTTGGTTTTTTCTAAAAAGTGTCCTTATCTCTTATTAAACGTGTGGATGCGATGTTGAGAGTCGTGACCTTCGAATCGATATCTATTTCAGCATCTGTTCATTTTCAGTTTAAACCAGACCAGGTGGGTCGTTTGGGGTTATTTGGGGGCATTTTTGTACTTTTTTGGGTTTGGTATTTTCTAAGAACTGTCCGTATCTCTGATTAGATTTGTGGATGCGATGTTGAGGGTCGTGACCTTCGAATCGATACCTATTTAGACATATGTTCATTTTTATTTAAACCAAACTAGGTGTGTCATTTAGGGTTATTTGGGGGCGGTTCTGTACTTTTTTAAGTTTGGTATTGTCTAAAAACTGTCCTTATCACTTATTAGTGGTGTGGATGCGATGTTGTGGGTTGTGACCTTCGAATCGATACCTATTTCGGCATATGTACATGTTTGGTTTAAACCAGACCAGGTGGGTCGTTTGGGGATATTAGGGGGCATTTTTGTACTTTTTTGGGTTTGGTATTTTCTAAAAACTATCCTTATCTCTTATTAGACGTGTGGATGCGATGTTGACGGTCGTGACCTTCAAATCGATACCAATTTCGGCATATTTTCATTTCGGTTTAAACCTAACTTGGTAGGTTATTTGGGGTAATTTCTTTACTTTTTTGGGTTTGGAATTTTCTAAAAAGTGTCCTAATCTCTTATTAGACGTGTAGAGGAGATGTTGAGGGTCATGGCCTTCGAATTGATACCCATTTCGACATATGTTTATTTTCAATTTAAACCAAACCGGGTGGGTCGTTTGGGGTTATTTGGTGGCATTTCTGTACTTTTTTTAGTTCTGTATTTGCTAAAAAGTGTCCTTATCTGTTATTAGAAGTGTGGAGGAGATGTTGAGGATCGTGGCCTTTGAATCGATACCCATTTCGGCATATGTTCTTTTTCTATTTAAACCAGACCGGGTGGGTCGTTTGGGGTTCTTTGGTGGCATTTCTGTACTTTTTTTGGTTTGGTATTTTCTAAAATGTGTCCTTATCTCTTATTAGACGTGTGGATGCGATGTTGAGGGTTGTGACCTTCGAATCGATCTCCATTCTGACATATGTTCATTTTTTGTTTAAACCAGACCAGATGGGTCTTTTAGGGTTAATTGGGGGCATTTCTGTACTTTTTTGGGTTTGGTATTTTCTAAAAACTATCCTTATCTCTTATTGGATGTGTGGATGCAATGTTGATGGTCATGACTTTCGAATCGATACCTATTTCAGCATATGTTCATTTCGGTTTAAACCTGACATGGTGGGTTGTTTGGGGTTATTTCGGGGCATTTCTGTACTTTTTCGGGTTTGGAATTTTCTAAAAAGTGTCATTATCTCTTATTAGACGTGTGGAGGAGATGTTGAGGGTCGTGACCTTCGAATCGATACCCATTTGAACATATGTTCATTTTCAGTTTAAACTAGATAGGGTGGGTCGTTTGGGGTTATTTGGTGGCATTTCTGTACTATTTTGAGTTTGGTATTTGTAAAAAAGTATCCTTATCTCCTATTAGAAGTGTGGAGGAGATGTTGAGGGTCTTGACCTTCGAATCGGTACCCATTTCTGTATATTTTATTTTTCTGTCTAAACCAGACTGGGTGGGTCGTTTGGGGGTCATTGGGGGGCATTTCTGTACGTTTTTGGGTTTGGAATTCTCCAAAAAGTGTCCTTATCTCTTATTAGACGTGTGGATGCGATGTTGAGGGTTGTCACCTGCGAATTGATACGTATTTTGACATATGTTCATTTTCGGTTTAAATCAGACCAGGTGAGTAGTTTGGGGTGATTTGGGGCCATTTCTTTACTTTTTTGGGTTTGGGATTTTCTAAAACTTGTCCTTATCTCTAATTAGACGTGTGGAAGTGATGTTGAGGGTCATGACCTTCGAATCGATACCTATTTCGACATATGTTAATTTTCGGTTTAAACCAGATCGGGTGAGTCGTTTGGCATTAGTTGGGGGTATTTCTATACTTTTTTGGGTTTAGGATTCTCTAAAAAGTGTCCTTATCTTTTATTAGACGTGTGGATGCGATGTTGAGGGTCGTGCCCTTCGAATCGATACCTATTTTGACATATGTTCATTTTCGATTTAAACCTGATCGTTTGGGTCGTTTTGGGTTGTTTGGGGGCATTTCTATACTTTTTTGGGTTTGGGATTCTCTAAAAAGTGTCCTTATCTCTTATTAGACGTGTGGATGCGATGCTGAGGGTCGTTACCTTCAAATCGGGACCTATTTCGATATATGTTAATTTTCGATTTAAACCAGACCAGGTGGGCTGTTCAGGGTTATTTGGGGGAATTTCCGTACTTTTTTGGGTTTGGGAATTTTTAAAAAGTGTCCTTATCTCTAATTAGACGTGTGGATGCAATGTTGAGGGTCGTGACCTTCGAATCGATACCTATTAAAACATATATTCATTTTCTGTTTAAACCAGAACAGGTGGGTCGTTTGGGGTTATTTGGGGGCATTTATGTACTTTTTTGGGTTTGGTATTTTCTGAAAAGTGTCATTATCTCTTATTAGACGTGTGGATGCAATGTTGAGGGTTGTGACCTTCCAATCGATACCTATTTCGACATATGTTCATTATCTCTTTAAATAAGATCGGGTGGGTCGTTTGGGGTTATTTGGGGGCATTTCTGTACTTTTTTGGGTGTGGTATTTTCTAAAAAGTGTCCTTATCTCTTATTAGACGTGTGGATGCGAGGTTGAGGGTGCTGACCTTTGAATCGATACCTATTTCGACAAATGTTTTTTTTTTATTTAAATCAGACCGGGTGGGTCGTTTCGGGTTATTTGGGGGCATTTGTGTACTTTTTTGGGTTTGGGATTCTCTAAAAAGTGTCCTTATCTCTTATTAGACGTGTGGATGTGATGTTGAGGGTCGTGACCTTGGAATCGATACCTATTTTGACATATGTTCATTTTCGATTTAAACCAGACCAGGTGGATCGTTTAGGGTTATTTGGGGGTATTTTCGTACTTTTTTTGGGTTTGGTGTTTTTTTAAAAGTGTCATTACCTCTTATTAGACGTGTGGATGCGATGTTGAGTGTTGTGACCTGCGAATCGATACCTATTTTGACATATGTTCATATTCCGTTTAAATCAGACCAGGTGGATAGTTTGGGGTTATTTGGGGTCATTTCTATACTTTTTTGGGTTTGGGATTTTCTAAAAAATGTCCGTATCTCTAATTAGACGTGTGGAAGCGATGTTGAGGGTCGTGACCTTTGAATCGATACCTATTTCGACATATGTTAATTTTCGGTTTAAACCAGACCGGGTGGATCATTTGGCATTATTTGGGGGCATTTCTATACTTTTTTTGGTTTGGGCTTCTCTAAAAAGTGTGCTTATCTTTTATTAGACGTGTGGATGCGATGTTGAGGGTTGTGACCTTCGATTTGATACCTATTTTGGCATATGTTCATTTTTTATTTAAACCAAACCGGGTGGGTTGTTTGGGGTTATTTGGGGGCATTTGTGTCCTTTTTTGGGTTTGAGATTATCAAAAAAGTGTCCTTATCTCTTAATCTACGAGTGGATGCGATGCTGAGGGTCGTCACCTTTGAATCGATACCTATTTCGACTTATGTTCATATTCGGTTTAAACCAGACAAGGTGGGGGTTGTTTGGGGCTATTTGGGGGAATTTTATTACATTTTTGGGTTTGGGATTCTCTTAAAAATGTCCTTACCTCTTATTAGATGTGTGGATGCGATGTTGAATGTTGTGACCTGCGAATAGATACCTATTTCGACATATGTTCATTTTCCGTTTAAATCAGACCAAGTGGATAGTTTGGGGTTATTTGGGGTCATTTATGTACTTTTTTGGGTTTGGGATTTTCTAAAAAGTGTCCGTATCTCTAATTAGACGTGTGGAAGAGATGTTGAGGGTTGGGACCTTTGAATCGATACCTATTTCGACATATGTTAATTTTCGATTTAAACCAGACCGGGTGGGTCATTTGGGGTTATTTGGGGGGCATTTCTAAACTTTTTTGTGTTTGGGATTCTCTAAAAAGTGTCCTTATCTCTTATTAGACATGTGTATGCGAAGTTGAGGGTTGTGACCTTCGAATCGATACCTATTTAGACATATGTTCATTTTCGGTTTAAACCAGACCAAGTGGTTCGTTTGGGGTCATTTGGGGGCATTTCTGCACTTTTTTGGGTTTGGGATTCTATAAAAAGTGTCCTTATCTCTTATTAGACGTGTGTATGCGATGTTGAGGGTTGTGACCTTTGAATCGATACCTATTTGGGCATATGTTCATTTTCGGTTTAAACCAGACAAAGTGGTTCGTTTGGGGTCATTTGGGGGCATTTCTGCACTTTTTTGGGTTTGGGATTCTATAAAAAGTGTCATTATCTCTTATTAGACGTGTGGATGCGAAGTTGAAGGTCATGACTTTCGAATCGATACCTATTTAGACATATGTTCATTTCCGGTTCAAACCAGACCGGGTGGGCCGTTTGGGGTTATTTGGGTGCATTTCTGTACTTTTTTGGGTTTTGTATCTTCTAAAAATTGTCGTTATCTCTTATTAGACGTGTGGATGCGATATTGAGGATCGTGACCTTCGAATCAATACCTATTTTGGCATATGTTCATTTTAGGTTTAAACCAGACCGGGTGGGTTATTTGGGGTTATTTGGGGGCATTTCTGTACGTTTTTGGGTTTGGGATTCTCTAAAAAGTGTCCTTATCTCTTATTAGACGTGTGGATACGATATTGAGGGTCGTCACCTGCGAATTTATACGTATTTTGACATATGTTCATTTTCGGCTTAAATAAGACCAAGTGAGTAGTTTGGGGTGATTTGGGGGCATTTCTTTACTTTTTTGGGTTTGGGATTTTCTAAAACGTGTCATTATCTCTAATTAGACGTGTGGAAGCGATGTTGAGGGTCTTGAGCTTCGAATCGATACCTATTTTGACATATGTTGATTTTCGATTTAAACCGGCACGAGGTGGGTCGTTTGGCATTATTTGGGGGCATTTCTGTACTTTTCCTATTTGGGATTCTTTAGAAAGTGTCCTTATCTTTTATTAGACGTGTGGATGCTATGTTGTGGGTCGTGACCTTCAAATCGATACCTATTTCGACATATGTTCATTTTCAGTTTAATCCTGATCGGGTGGGTCGTTTGGGGTTATTTGGGGGCATTTCAATACTTTTTTGGGTTTGGGATTTTCTAAAAAGTGTCTTTATCCCTTATTAGACGTGTGGATACGATGTTGAGGGTTGTTACCTTCGAATTGATACCTATTTCGATATATGTTCATTTTAGATTTTAACCAGACCAGGTGGGTCGTTTAGGGTTATTTGGGGGAATTTTCTTACTTTTTTGGGTTTGGGATTTTGTAAAAAGTGTCACTATCTCTAATTAGATGTGTGGATGCAATGTTGAGGGTCGTGACCTTCGAATCGATATCTATTTCAACATATGTTCATTTTTCGTTTAAACCAGAACAAGTGGGTTGTTTCGGGTTATTTGGGGGCATTTATGTACTTTTTTGGGTTTGGTATTTTCTGAAAAGTGTCCTTATCTCTTATTAGACGTGTGGATGCAATGTTGAGGGTCGTGATCTTCGAATCGATACCTATTTCGACATATGTTCATTATCTCTTTAAACCAGACCGGGTGGGTCGTTCGGGGTTATTTGGGGGCATTTTTGTACTTTTTAGGGTGTGGTATTTTCTAAAAAGGGTCCTTATCTCCTATTAGATGTGTGGATGCGAGGTTGAGGGTGCTGACCTTCGTGTCGATACCTATTTCGGCCAATGTTTATTTTCGATTTAAACCAGACCGGTGGGTCGTTTCGGGTTATTTAGGGGCATTTCTATACTTTTTTGGGTTTGGGATTCTCTAAAAAGTGTCCTTATCTCTTATTAGATGTGTGGATGCGATGTTCAGTGTCGTGACCTTCGAATCGATACCTATTTTGACATATGTTCATTTTCGGTTTAAACCAGACCAGGTGGATCATTTAGGGTTATTTGGGGGCATTTTAGTACTTTTTTGGGTTTGGTATTTTTTAAAAAGTGTCCTTATCTCTTATTAGATGTGTGGATGCGATGTTGAGGGTTGTGACCTTCGAATCGATCTCCATTCTGACATATGTTCATTTTTGGTTTAAACCAGACCAGATGGGTCTTTTGGGGTTAATTGGGGGCATTTCTGTACTTTTTTGGGTTTGGTATTTTCTAAAAACTATCCTTATCTCTTATTGGATGTGTGGATGCGATGTTGATGGTCATGACTTTCGAATCGATACCTATTTCAGCATATGTTCATTTCGGTTTAAACCTGACATGGTGGGTTGTTTGGGGTTATTTCGGGGCATTTCTGTACTTTTTCGGGTTTGGAATTTTCTAAAAAGTGTCATTATCTCTTATTAGACGTGTGGAGGAGATGTTGAGGGTCGTGACCTTCGAATCGATACCCATTTGAACATATGTTCATTTTCAGTTTAAACTAGATAGGGTGGGTCGTTTGGGGTTATTTGGTGGCATTTCTGTACTATTTTGAGTTTGGTATTTGTAAAAAAGTATCCTTATCTCCTATTAGAAGTGTGGAGGAGATGTTGAGGGTCTTGACCTTCGAATCGGTACCCATTTCTGTATATTTTATTTTTCTGTCTAAACCAGACTGGGTGGGTCGTTTGGGGGTCATTGGGGGGCATTTCTGTACGTTTTTGGGTTTGGAATTCTCCAAAAAGTGTCCTTATCTCTTATTAGACGTGTGGATGCGATGTTGAGGGTTGTCACCTGCGAATTGATACGTATTTTGACATATGTTCATTTTCGGTTTAAATCAGACCAGGAGAGTAGTTTGGGGTGATTTGGGGCCATTTATTTACTTTTTTGGGTTTGGGATTTTCTAAAACTTGTCCTTATCTCTAATTAGACGTGTGGAAGTGATGTTGAGGGTCATGACCTTCGAATCGATACCTATTTCGACATATGTTAATTTTCGGTTTAAACCAGATCGGGTGGGTCGTTTGGCATTAGTTGGGGGTATTTCTATACTTTTTTGGGTTTAGGATTCTCTAAAAAGTGTCCTTATATTTTATTAGACGTGTGGATGCGATGTTGAGGGTCGTGCCCTTCGAATCGATACCTATTTTGACATATGTTCATTTTCGATTTAAACCTGATCGTTTGGGTCGTTTTGGGTTGTTTGGGGGCATTTCTATACTTTTTTGGGTTTGGGATTCTCTAAAAAGTGTCCTTATCTCTTATTAGACGTGTGGATGCGATGTTTAGGGTCGTTACCTTCAAATCGGGACCTATTTCGATATATGTTAATTTTCAATTTAAACCAGACCAGGTGGGCTGTTCAGGGTTATTTGGGGGAATTGCTATACTTTTTGGGGTTTGGGATTTTTTAAAAAGTGTCCTTATCTCTAATTAGACGTGTGGATGCAATGTTGAGGGTCGTGACCTTCGAATCGATACCTATTTCAACATATGTTCATTTTCTGTTTAAACCAGAACAGGTGGGTCGTTTGGGGTTATTTGGGGGCATTTATGTACTTTTTTGGGTTTGGTATTTTCTGAAAAGTGTCATTATCTCTTATTAGACGTGTGGATGCAATGTTGAGGGTTGTGACCTTCCAATCGATACCTATTTCGACATATGTTCATTATCTCTTTAAATAAGATCGGGTGGGTCGTTTGGGGTTATTTGGGGGCATTTCTGTACTTTTTTGGGTGTGGTATTTTCTAAAAAGTGTCCTTATCTCTTATTAGACGTGTGGATGCGAGGTTGAGGGTGCTGACCTTCGAATCGATACCTATTTCGACAAATGTTTTTTTTTTATTTAAATCAGACCGGGTGGGTCGTTTCGAGTTATTTGGGGGCATTTGTGTACTTTTTTGGGTTTGGGGTTCTCTAAAAAGTGTCATTATCTCTTATTAGACGTGTGGATGTGATGTTGAGGGTCGTGACCTTGGAATCGATACCTATTTTGACATATGTTCATTTTCGGTTTAAACCAGACCAGGTGGATCGTTTAGGGTTATTTGGGGGTATTTTCATACTTTTTTGGGTTTGGTGTTTGTTTAAAAGTGTCATTACCTCTTATTAGATGTGTGGATGCGATGTTGAGTGTTGTGACCTGCGAATCGATACCTATTTCGACATATGTTCATATTCCGTTTAAATCAGACCAGGTGGATAATTTGGGGTTATTTGGGGTCATTTCTATACTTTTTTGGGTTTGGGATTTTCTAAAAAATGTCCGTATCTCTAATTAGACGTGTGGAAGCGATGTTGAGGGTCGTGACCTTCGAATCGATACCTATTTCGACATATGTTAATTTTCGGTTTAAACCAGACCGGGTGGATCATTTGGCATTATTTGGGGGCATTTCTATACTTTTTTTGGTTTGGGATTCTCTAAAAAGTGTCCTTATCTTTTATTAGACGTGTGGATGCGATGTTGAGGGTCGTGACCTTCGATTTGGTACCTATTTCGGCATATGTTCATTTTTTATTTAAACCCGATTGGGTTGGTTGTGTGGGGTTTTTTGGGGGCATTTGTGTCCTTTTTTGGGTTTGAGATTTTCAAAAAAGTGTCCTTATCTCTTAATCTACGTGTGGATGCGATGCTGAGGGTCGTCACCTTTGAATCGATACCTGTTTCGACTTATGTTCATATTCGGTTTAAACCAGACAAGGTGAGGGTCATTTGGGGCTATTTGGGGGAATTTTGTTACATTTTTCGGTTTGGGATTCTCTTAAAAATGTCCTTACCTCTTATTAGATGTGTGGATGCGATGTTGAATGTTGTGACCTGCGAATAGATACCTATTTCGACATATGTTCATTTTTTGTTTAAATCAGACCAAGTGGATAGTTTGGGGTTATTTGGGGTCATTTATGTACTTTTTTGGGTTTGGGATTTTCTAAAAAGTGTCTGTATCTCTAATTGGACGTGTGGAAGAGATGTTGAGGGTTGGGACCTTCGAATTGATACTTATTTTGACATATGTTAATTTTCGATTTAAACCAGACCGGGTGGGTCATTTGGGGTTATTTGGGGGCATTTCTAAACTTTTTTGTGTTTGGGATTCTCTAAAAAGTGTCCTTATCTCTTATTAGACATGTGTATGCGAAGTTGAGGGTTGTGACCTTCGAATCGATACCTATTTAGACATATGTTCATTTTCGGTTTAAACCAGACCAAGTGGTTCGTTTGGGGTCATTTGGGGGCATTTCTGCACTTTTTTGGGTTTGGGATTCTATAAAAAGTGTCCTTATCTCTTATTAGACGTGTGTATGCGATGTTGAGGGTTGTGACCTTTGAATCAATACCTATTTGGACATATGTTCATTTTCGGTTTAAACCAGACAAAGTGGTTCGTTTGGGGTCATTTGGGGGCATTTCTGCACTTTTTTGGGTTTGGGATTCTATAAAAAGTGTCATTATCTCTTATTAGACGTGTGGATGCGAAGTTGAAGGTCATGACTTTCGAATCGATACCTATTTAGACATATGTTCATTTCCGGTTCAAACCAGACCGGGTGGGCCGTTTGGGGTTATTTGGGTGCATTTCTGTACTTTTTTGGGTTTTGTATCTTCTAAAAATTGTCGTTAGCTCTTATTAGACGTGTGGATACGATGTTGAGGATCGTGACCTTCGAATCAATACCTATTTCGGCATATGTTCATTTTAGGTTTAAACCAGACCGAGTGGGTTATTTGGGGTTATTTGGGGGCATTTCTGTACATTTTTGGGTTTGGGATTCTCTAAAAAGTGTCCTTATCTCTTATTAGACATGTGGATACGATGTTGAGGGTCGTCACCTGCGAATTTATACGTATTTTGACATATGTTCATTTTCGGCTTAAATAAGACCAAGTGAGTAGTTTGGGGTGATTTGGGGGCATTTCTTTACTTTTTAGGGTTTGGGATTTTCTAAAACGTGTCCTTATCTCTAATTAGACGTGTGGAACCGATGTTGAGGGTCTTGAGCTTCGAATCGATACCTATTTTGACATATGTTGATTTTCGATTTAAACCAGACCAGGTGGGTCGTTTGGCATTATTTGGGGGCATTTCTGTACTTTTCCTATTTGGGATTCTTTAGAAAGTGTCCTTATCTTTTATTAGACGTGTGGATGCTATGTTGTGGGTCGTGACCTTCAAATCGATACCTATTTCGACATATGTTCATTTTCAGTTTAATCCTGATCGGGTGGGTCGTTTGGGGTTATTTGGGGGCATTCAATACTTTTTTGGGTTTGGGATTTTCTAAAAAGTGTCTTTATCCCTTATTAGACGTGTGGATACGATGTTGAGGGTTGTTACCTTCGAATTGATACCTATTTCGATATATGTTCATTTTAGATTTTAACCAGACCAGGTGGGTCGTTTAGGGTTATTTGGGGGAATTTTCTTACTTTTTTGGGTTTGGGATTTTGTAAAAAGTGTCACTATCTCTAATTAGATGTGTGGATGCAATGTTGAGGGTCGTGACCTTCGAATCGATATCTATTTCAACATATGTTCATTTTTCGTTTAAACCAGAACAAGTGGGTTGTTTCGGGTTATTTGGGGGCATTTATGTACTTTTTTGGGTTTGGTATTTTCTGAAAAGTGTCCTTATCTCTTATTAGACGTGTGGATGCAATGTTGAGGGTCGTGATCTTCGAATCGATACCTATTTCGACATATGTTCATTATCTCTTTAAACCAGACCGGGTGGGTCGTTCGGGGTTATTTGGGGGCATTTTTGTACTTTTTAGGGTGTGGTATTTTCTAAAAAGGGTCCTTATCTCCTATTAGATGTGTGGATGCGAGGTTGAGGGTGCTGACCTTCGTGTCGATACCTATTTCGGCCAATGTTTATTTTCGATTTAAACCAGACCGGTGGGTCGTTTCGGGTTATTTAGGGGCATTTCTATACTTTTTTGGGTTTGGGATTCTCTAAAAAGTGTCCTTATCTCTTATTAGATGTGTGGATACGATGTTCAGTGTCGTGACCTTCGAATCGATACCTATTTTGACATATGTTCATTTTCGGTTTAAACCAGACCAGGTGGATCATTTAGGGTTATTTGGGGGCATTTTAGTACTTTTTTGGGTTTGGTATTTTTTAAAAAGTGTCCTTATCTCTTATTAGATGTGTGGATGCGATGTTGAGGGTCATGACCTTTGAATCGATACCTATTTCGACACATGTTCATTATCTGTTTAAACCAGACCGGTTGGTTCGTTTGGGATTATTTGGGGGCATTTCTGTACTTTTTTGGGTGTGGTATTTTTTAAAAAGTGCCCTTATCTCTTAATAGTCGTGTGGAAGCGATGTTGAGGGTCCTGACCTTCGAATCGATACCTATTTTAGTAAATGTTTATTTTCGATTTAAACTAGATCGAGTGGGTCATTTCGGGTTATTTGGGGGCATTTCTGTACTTCTTTAGGTTTTGGATTGTCTAAAAGTATCCTTATCTCTTTTTAGACGTGTGGATGCGATGTTGAGGGTCATGACCTTCGAATCGATACCTATTTCGGCATATGTTCATTTTCGGTTTAAACCAGACCGGGTGGGTCGTTTGAGGTTATTTAGGGGCATTTTTGTACTTCTTTGGGGTTTGGATTCTCTAAAAAGTGTCCTTATCTCTAATTAGACGCGTGGAAGCGATGTTGAGAGTCGTGACCTTCGAATCGATACCTATTGCAACATATGTTCATTTTCGGTTCAAACCTGATCGAGTGCGACGGTTGGGGATATTTGGGGGCATTTCTGTACTTTTATGGGTTTGGCATTTTCTAAAAATTGCCCTTATATCTTATTAGTGGTGTGGATGCAATGTTGAGGATCGTGACCATCGATTCGATACCTATTTCGGCATATGTTCATTTTTTATTTATACCAGATCGGGTGGGTCATTTGGGGGCATTTCTATACTTTTTCGGGTTTGGGATTTTGAAAAAAGTGTCATTATCTCTTATTAGACGTGTGGATGCGATGCTGAGGGTCGTCACCTTTGAATCGATACCTATTTCGACACTTGTTCATTTTCGGTTTAAACCAGACAATGTGAGGGTCATTTGGGGCTATTTGGGGGAATTTCTATATGTTTTTGGGTTTGGGATTCTCTTAAATGTGTCCTTACCTCTTATTAGATGTGTGGATGCGATGTTGAGTGTTGTGACCTACGAATCGATACCTATTTCGACATATGTTCATATTCCATTTAAATCAGACCAGGTGGATAATTTGGGGTCATTTGGGGTCATTTCTGTACTTTTTTGGGTTTGGGGTTTTCTAAAAAGTGTCCATATCTCTAATTTGACGTGTGGAAGCGATGTTGAGGGTCGTGAGGTTCGAATCGATACCTATTTCGACATATGTTAATTTTTGGTTTAAACCAGACCGGGTGGGTCGTTTGGCATTATTTGGGGGCATTTCTGTACTTTTTTTGGTTTGGGATTCCCTAAAAAGTGTCCTTATCTTTTATTAGACATGTGGATGCGATGTTGAGGGTCGTGACCTTCGATTTGATACCTATTTCGGCATATGTTCATTTTCGATTTAAACCAGACCGAGTGGGTTGTTTGGGGTTATTTGGGGGCATTTCTGTACTTTTTTGGGTTTGGGATTTTCAAAAAAGTGTCCTTATCTCTTAATATTCGTGTGGATGCTATGCTGAGGGTCGTCACCTTTGAATCGATACCTATTTCTACTTTTGTTCATATTCGGTTTAAACCAGACAAGGTGAGGGTCATTTGGGGCTATTTTGGGGAACTTCTGTACTTTTTTAGGTTTGGGATTTTCTAAAAAGTGTCCGTATCTCTAATTAGACGTGTGGAAGCGATGTTGAGGGTCGTGACCTTCGAATCGATACCTATTTCGACATATGTTAATTTTCGATTTAAACCAGACCGGGTGGGTCGTTTGGCATTACTTGGGGGCATTTATGTACTTTTTTGGGTTTGGGATGTTCTAAAAATTGTCCTTATCTCTAATTAGACATGTGGAAGCGATGTTGAGGGTTTTTTTTTTTTTTTCGATAAGTAAGAAGATTGTATTAGAAAAGGAGGAAAAACTACAAAAGAAGGCATTCTCTAAGAACCCGACAAGGGGAAGAGAACCCAAAGCACGATGGGACAGGCCCCATCAAACAAGAACCGAGCCAAAAAGGCTACGGCCTGTAATAAGTGACAAAATCTGAGTCCTGTTTAAGGTAGTGAATAAGGGCTGGGGGGAAATCTCCAGGATCCCAAACTACCCCATATGAGTCGCAAGGGACTGCAGCCATAAAATCTGCTGGTCGATTTTGTTCTCTCCAAACATGGGTGAATTCTTTCATTCTCAAATCATTTGCCAAAGCAAGGATTCTACTCTTGAGAGGTTGTACTTTCCAAGGTCCTACAACCTTGCCAGAAATAGTGTCAATCGCCAACTTGGAATCAGATCTGATAGAAACATCAAGGATTCCTCTCTCTATGCAAAGGGAGATGCCTCTATGTATAGCAGCCAGCTCCATGGAGAGAATGCAAAGTTCCAGCCCTTGGTTAGCAAATGCAGCTACAGGTTGTCCAATCGCATTACGAATCACTCCTCCAAAAGCAGCTCTACCATCGGACAGCGAACCATCACAGTGAAGGGACCACAAATTATTAGGAGGTAAGAACCACGAGCATGGTCTCGGCATCCTAATAGCCCAATGAACTTGCAAGTTCCAGGCCGAAGCAATGTGGGAATTAGCAGGACTAGGATCCCCACTCAAAGAACCAGATGTGACTACAGTCCTAACATCCCCCTTGATAGCTTCCACAATCTGATCCTTAGATCTAGCCTTTTGCCTAAAAATTCTGAAATTTCTTTCAAACCAAATATGCTTGATAGTGGCACAAAATGCAAGCTTTAAAACCACACCTAAGCTCCCCGCTCTTCCTGCCGCATAACGAACCCAAATGGCAGCATCAAATATGTTCATGGGAGCCTGTCCATGAAGAGAACACATACCAAAGATCCTCCTCCAAATATCAATGGAAAAAGGGCAAGCAAAGAAAATATGGTTTCTGCTCTCAATACCAGCCCAACAAAACTCACAACTATGTTGAACCGGGATCCCCCTGTGAAGAAGATTATCCCTAGTGGGGAGAGCATCGACCAGACACCTCCAAGAAACAAAAGAGTGGGACTTAATGCTGCCTTCAAACCAAACTGCTTCACTCCAATCCACGGGGTTGGCCTTCACACGGGTGGCATTCCAAGCCGATTTGGTTGAAAAGATACCTGTCGGATTGCCAGTCCATATTACCAGATCCGGGTTGTCACCATGCAACTTATCAATGGAGGGGAGGGCTCTCCACACATCAATAAGGTCAAAAGAGGTTGAAGGGCCAGGCAGCCAGTCTCCATCCCGAACAATTTCCTTGACAAGTGCATGATGGGCTGCAAGCGCATAAGATCCCGCATCATAGCAAATCCTACTACCAAACCTATTAATAAGGACTCCCTCTGGGTGCCACTTATCGAGCCAAAGTTTGGTGGATCTGCCATTGCCAATGAAGGTATTAATTAAAGGCAAAGCCTTATCTCTATATTTCAAAACTTTCCTCCAAACCCAAGAGCAATTTTGCAACACCTTGACTGTCCAAAGCGATTCTTGCTTGAGGTACCTCTGCTGGACCCAATGCACCCAAAGTCGGTTTTGCTTGGAGGTAATCCACCATCGATGTCGAGGGTTGGGACCTTTGAATCGATACCTATTTCGACATATGTTATTTTTTTATTTAAACTAGATCGGGGGGGTCATTTGGGGTTATTTCGGGGCATTTCTATACTTTTTTGGGTTTGGGATTCTCTAAAAAGTGTCCTTATCACTTATTGGACATGTGTATGCGATGTTGAGGGTTGTGACCTTCGTATCGATACCTATTTGGACGTATGTTCATTTTCGGTTTAAACCTGATCGGGTGGGTCGTTTGGGGTCATTGGGGGGCATTTCTGCACTTTTTTGGGTGTGGGATTCTCCAAAAAGTGTCCATATCTCTTATTAGACGTGTGGATGCGATGTTGAAGGTCGTGACTTTCGAATCGATACCTATTTCGACATATGTTCATTTCCGATTCCAACCAGACCAGGTGGGTCGGTTGGGGTTATTTGGGGGCATTTCTGTACTTTTTTGGGTTTGGTATTTTCTAAAAATTGTCCTTATCTGTTATTAGACGTGTGGATGCGATGTTGAGGATCGTGACCTTCGAATCAATACCAATTTCGGCATATGTTCATTTTTGGTTTAAACCAGACCGGGTGGGTTATTTGGGGTTATTTGGGGGCATTTCTGTATGTTTTTGGGTTTGGGATTCTCCAAAAAGTGTCGTTATCTCTTATTAGACGTGTGGATGCGATGTTGAGGGTTGTCACCTGCGAATTGATACGTATTTTGACATATGTTCATTTTCGGTTTTAATCAGACCAGGTGAGTAGTTTGGTGTGCTTTGGGGGCATTTCTTTACTTTTTTGGGTTTGGGATTTTCTAAAACATGTCCTTATCTCTAATTAGACGTTGGAAGCGATATTGAGGGTCGTGACCTTCGAATCGATACCTTTTTTTTTTATAAGTAATTTGTGAATGTATAGAAGAAGAAAAGAAAGATACAAGAGAAGGGAACCTACTGACACCCCTTAGACAAACCTAAGGAGCAGAAAGACGCCCCACACCTCCGAGGACATACCCCTCGGATATTCGAGGAGAATCACCCAAACCCAATTATGGAGGCCTAAACTGGGCCTTACCAACAGAATCATCATGAATCAGCCGCATTAGGTCCTCATGAAACTCTTGAGGATACATAATAGTTTCCCCATCCCCACTATTTATGGAAGCAATAAAGTCCGCCGGTTGGTTCAGTTCTCTCCAAACAAGCCTCACTTCATAGCGAGCCAACTGGTCCAACCTAGAGATGATCTGGTACTTCAAAGCATAAACATTCCAGGGGCAGCCAATCACATCTGTAACAATCTCCACGGCCAACTTCGAGTCAGATCTGATAGAAATATAACGGAGGTTCCTCTCTAAGCACAAAACCACTCCTCTGTGGATAGCTAGCAATTCCATGCTAAGAACAGAAGCTTCCGACCCTTAACCAACATAGGCCAGAATCGGATCTCCTAAGGAATCATGAATGAGACCCCCATAAGCAGCTCTATCTCCGTTCAAGGACCCATCACAATGAAGAGAAATCAATTGAGCAGGGGGCTTTGGCCAGAAACAGATTTTGGGAGCCGAATTGGCCCACTGCACTTGGACCCCCCACTAGTCAACCAAAAATTGATTCCTAGGAGTATGGACACCAATAACGGACATTGAGAACCTTTAGTGGAAACATCAAATTCGATGTCTTGAAGGATCTTATCATAAGACCTTGACTGATTACTAAAGAGCCGTTGATTCCTCTCCCACCAAACATGATAAATCGTGGTACAAAAAGCAAGCTTGGGAATAAAATCCATCTTATCTTTAGCACAAACCACATGAGAAAGCCAATTGACCACATCAGTCAGGGCAGCAGGTCCTTTGCCATTGAGAGAACACATAGAGCTAACCCTATCCCAAATGGTATTAGAAAAGGGACAGGCAAAGAAGAGATGGGCATGGCTCTCTAAACCTCCCCAACACAGAACGCAATTCTGTCCTACAGCAATATTTCTTCTAATGAGTTGGTCTTTAGTTGGCAACCCTCCCATCAGGCATCTCCAGGTAGTACAAGAGTGCCTAGGAAAAAAACCAGGAAACCAAACAAGCTTATTCCAATCCATCCACCTTTGTTGCACTACTTCTAATAAGATCCCAAGCCGACTTGGTAGAAAAGAGACCATTAGAAGTTTCCTTCCAAACAATAAGATCCTCCTCACCACTCACAATAGGAATACTAGGGAGATCCCTCAAAATAGTTATCTGATCAAAAGAACCCTGAGGGGGCAGATGCCAATGGCCATCCCTAATAAAGTCCGAAACCAAGGCAAGCCGGTGAGAACCGGCATCATAACGGATCTGATCTCCATATCTTTTAATCAAAACCCCTTTGGGATGCCAATAATCCAATTATCCATATCTTTGTTGAGGGTCGTGACCTTCGAATCGATACCTATTTCGACATATGTTCATTTTTGGTTTAAACCTGACCGTTTGGGTCGTTTGGGGTTGTTTGGGGGCATTTCCCTACTTTTTTGGGTTTGGGATTCTCTAAAAAGTGTCCTTATCTCTTATTAGACGTGTGGATGCAATGTTGAGGGTCGTTACCTTCGAATCGGTACCTATTTCGATATATGTTAATTTTTGGTTTAAACCAGACCAGGTGGGCCGTTTAGGGTTATTTGGGGGAATTTTCATACTTTTTTGGGTTTGGGATTTTTTTAAAAGTGTCCTTATCTCTAATTAGACGTGTGGATGCAATGTTGAGGGTCGTGACCTTCGAATCGAGACCTATTTTGACATATGTTCATTTTCTGTTTAAACCAGAACAGGTGGGTCGTTTGGGGTTATTTGGGGGCATTTATGTACTTTTTTGGGTTTGGTATTTTCTGAAAAGTGTTCGTATCTCTAATTAGATGTGTGGAAGCGATGTTGAGGGCCGTGACCTTTGAATCGATACCTATTTCGACATATGTTAATTTTTGGTTTAAACCAGACCAGGTGGATCGTTTGGCATTATTTGGGGGCATTTCTGTACTTTTTTGGTTTGGGATTATCTAAAAAGTGTCCTTATCTTTTATTAGACGTGTGGATGCGATGTTGAGGGTCGTGACCTTCGATTTGATACCTATTTTGGCATATGTTCATTTTCGATTTAAACCAGACCGGGTGAGTTGTTTGAGCTTATTTGGGGGCATTTGTGTCCTTTATTGGGTTTGAGATTTTCAAAAAAGTGTCCCTATCTCTTAATATACGTGTGGATGTAATGCTGAGGGTCGTCATCTTTGAATCGATACCTATTTCGACTTATGTTCATATTCGGTTTAAACCAAACAAGGTGAGGGTCGTTTGGAGCTATTTGGGGGAATTTTATTACGTTTTTCGGTTTGGGATTCTCTTAAAAGTGTCCTTACCTCTTATTAGACGTGTGGATGCGATGTTGAATGTTGTGACCTGCGAATCGATACCTATTTCGACATATGTTCATTTTTTGTTTAAATCAGACCAAGTGGATAGTTTGGGGTTATTTGGGGTCATTTATGTACTTTTTTGGGTTTGGGATTTTCTAAAATGTGTCTGTATCTCTAATTAGACGTGTGGAAGCGATGTTGAGGGTTGGGACCTTCGAATCGATACCTATTTTGACATATGTTAATTTTCGATTTAAACCAGACCGGGTGGGTCATTTGGGGTTATTTGGGGGCATTTATAAATTTTTTTGGGTTTGGGATTCTATAAAAAGTGTCCTTATCCCTTATTAGACGTGTGGATGCGATGTTGAAGGTCGTGACTTTCGAATCGATACCTATTTAGACATATGTTCATTTTCAGTTCAAACCAGACCGGGTGGGCCGTTTGGGGTTATTTGGGGGAATTTTTGTACTTTTTTGGGTTTTGTATTTTCTAAAAATTGTCGTTATCTCTTATTAGACGTGTGGATGCGATGTTGAGGATCGTGACCTTTGAATCAATACCTATTTCGGCATATGTTCATTTTAGGTATAAACCAGACCGGGTGGGTTATTTGGGGGCATTTCTGTACGTTTTTGGATTTGGGATTCTCTAAAAAGTGTCCTTACCTCTTACTAGACGTGTGGATACCATGTTGAGGGTTGTCACCTGCGAATTGATACGTATTTTGACATATGTTCATTTTCGGCTTAAATAAGACCAAGTGAGTAGTTTGGGGTGATTTGAGGGCATTTCTTTTACTTTTTTGAGTTTACGATTTTCTAAAATGTGTCTTTATCTCTAATTAGGCGTGTGGAAGCGATGTTGAGGGTCTTCAGCTTCAAATCGATACCTATTTTGACATATGTTTATTTTTGGTTTAAACCAGACCAGGTGGGTCGTTTGGCATTATTTGGGGGCTTTCTGAACTTTTTTGGGTTTGGTATTCTCTAAAAACTGTCCTTATCTTTTATTAGACGTGTGGATGCTATGTTGAGGGTCGTGACCTTCAAATCGATACCTATTTCGACATATGTTCATTTTCAGTTTAAACCTGACTGGGTGGGTCGTTTGGGGTTATTTTGGGGCATTTCCATAATTTTTTGGGTTTGGGATTCTCTAAAAAGTGTCTTTATCTCTTATTAGACGTGTGGATGCGATGTTGAGGTTCGTGACCTTCGAATCAATACCTATTTCAACATATGTTCACTTTTCGTTTAAACCAGAATAGGTGGGTCGTTTGGGGTTATTTGGGGGCAGTTATGTACTTTTTTAGGTTTGGTATTTTCTAAAAAGTGTCCTTATCTCTTATGAGACGTGTGGATGCGATGTTGAGGGTTGTGACCTTCGAATCGATACCTATTTCGACATATGTTCATTATCTCTTTAAACGAGACCGGGTGGGTCATTTGGGGTTATTTGGGGGCATTTCTGTACTTTTTTGGGTGTGGTATTTTCTAAAAAGTGTCCTTATCACTTATTAGACGAGTGGATGCGATGTTGAGGGTGCTGACCTTCGAATCGATACCTATTTTGACAAATGTTTATTTCTGAATTAAACCAGAACGGGTGGGTCGTTTCGGGTTATTTGGGGGAAGTTATGTACTTTTTTGGGTGTGGTATTTTCTCAAAAGTGTCCTTATCTCTTATTAGACGTGTGGATGCGATGTTGAGGCTCGTGACCTTCGAATCGATACCTATTTCGACATATGTTCATTTTCGGTTTAAACCAGACCAGGTGGATTGTTTAGGGTTATTTGGGGGCATTTTCGTACTTTTTTATGTTTGGTATTTTTTTAAAAAGTGTCCTTTTCTCTTATTAGATGTGCGGATGCGATGTTGAGGGTCATGACCTTCGAATCGATACCTATTTTGACATATGTTCATTATCTATTTAAACCAGACCGGGTGGGTCGTTTGGGGTTATTTGGGGGCATTTCTGTACTTTTTTGGGTGTGGTATTTTCTAAAAAGTGCCCTTATCTCTTATTGGACGTGTGGAAGCGATGTTGAGGGTCCTGACCTTTGAATCGATACCTATTTCAGCAAATATTTATTTTCGGTTTAAACTAGACCGGGTGGGTCATTTCGGGTTATTTGGGGGCATTTCTATACTTTTTTTGGTTTGGGATTCTCTAAAAAGTGTCCTTATCTCTTATTAGACGTGTGTATGCGATGTTGAGGGTTGTGACCTTCGAATCGATACCTATTTGGACATATGTTCATTTTTGGTTTAAAAAAGACCGGGTGGGTTGTTTGGGGTTATTTGGGGGCATTTCTGTACTTTTTTGGGTTTGGTATTTTCTAAAAATTGTCGTTATCTCTTATTAGACGTGTGGATGCGATGTTGAGGATCGTGACCTTCGAATCAATACCTATTTCGGCATATGTTCTTTTTCGGTTTACACCAAACCGGGTGGGTTGTTTGGGGTTATTTGGGGGCATTTCTATACATTTTTGGGTTTAGGATTCTATAAAAAGTGTCCTTATCTCTTCTTAGACGTGTGGATGCGATGTTGAGGGTTGGCACCTGTGAATTGATACGTATTTTGACAAATGTTCATTTTCGGCTTAAATCAGACCAGGTGAGTAGTTTGGGGTGATTTGGGGGCATTTCTTTACTTTTTTGGGTTTGGGATTTTCTAAAACGTGTCCTTATCTCTAATTAGACGTGTGGAAGCGATGTTGAGGGTCGTGATCTTCGAATCGATACCTATTTTGACATATGTTAATTTTTGGTTTAAACCAGACCGGGTGGGTCATTTGGCATTATTTGGGGGCATATCTGTACTTTTTTTGGTTTGGGATTCTCTAAAAAGTGTCCTTATCTTTTATTAGACGTGTGGATGCGATGTTTAGCGTCGTGACCTTCGATTTGATACCTATTACGGCATAAGGTCATTTTTTATTTAAACTAGACCGGGTGGGTTGTTTGGGGTTATTTGGGGGCATTTCTGTACTTTTTTGGGTTTGGGATTTTCAAAAAAGGGTCCTTATCTCGTATTATACGTGTGCATGCAATGCTGAGGGTCGTCACCTTTGAATCGATTTTTATTTCGACAGATGTTCATTTTTGGTTTAAACCAGACAAGGTGAGGGTCGTTTGGGGCTATTTGGGGGAATTTCTGTATGTTTTTGGGTTTGGGATTCTCTTAAAAGTGTCCTTACCTCTTATTAGACGTGTGGATGCGATGTTGAGTGTTGTGACCTACGAATCGATACCTATTTCGACATATGTTCATATTCCATTTAAATCAGACCAGGTGGATAGTTTGGGGTTATTTGGGGTCATTTCTGTACTTTTTTGGGTTTGGGATTTTCTAAAAAGTGTCAGTATCTCTAATTAGACGTGTGGAAGCGATGTTGAGGGTCGTGACCTTCGAATCGATACCTATTTTGATATATGTTAATTTTTGGTTTAAACCAGACCGGGTGGGTCGTTTGACATTATTTGGGGGCATTTTTGTACTTTTTTTGGTTTGGGATTCTCTAAAAAGTGTCCTTATCTCTTAATATACGTGTCGATGCGATGCTGAGGGTCGTCACCTTTGAATCGAAACCTATTTTGACTTATGTTCATATTCGGTTTAAACCAGACAAGGTGAGGGTCGTTTGGGGCTATTTGGGGGAATTTCTGTACGTTTTTGGGTTTGGGATTCCCTTAAAAGTGTCCTTACCTCTTATTAGACATGTGGATGCGATGTTGAGTGTTGTGACTTGCGAATCGATACCTATTTCGACATATGTTCATTTTTCGTCTAAATCAGACCAGGTGGGTAGTTTGGGGTTATTTGGGATCATTTATGTACTTTTTTGGGTTTGGTATTTTCTAAAGAGTGTCCTTATCTCTAATTAGATGTGTGGAAGCGATGTTGACGGTTGGGACCTTCGAATCGATACCTATTTCGACATATGTTAATTTTCGATTTAAACTAGATCGGGGGGGGTCATTTGGGGTTATTTGGGGATATTTCTATAGTTTTTTGGGTTTGGGATTCTCTAAAAAGTGTGCTTATCTCTTATTGGATGTGTGTATGCGATGTTGAGGGTTATGACCTTCGAATCGATACCTATTTGGACATATGTTCATTTTCGGTTTAAACCTGATCGGGTGGGTCGTTTGGGATCATTTGGGGGCATTTATGCACTTTTTTGGGTGTGGGATTCTCTAAACAGTGTCCTTATCTCTTATTAGACGTGTGCATGTAATGTTGAAGGTCGTGACTTTCTAATCGACACCTATTTTGACATATGTTCATTTCCGGTTCAAACCGGAACAGGTGGGTCGCTTGGGGTTATTTGGGGGCATGTCTGTACTTTTTTGGGTTAGGTATTTTCTAAAAATTGTCGTTTTCTCTTATTAGACGTGTGCATGCGATGTTGAGGATCGTGACCTTCGAATCAATACCTATTTCGACATATGTTCATTTTCGGTTTAAATCAGACCGGGTGGGTTATTTGGGGGCATTTCTGTACGATTTTGGGTTTGGAATTCTCTAAAAAGTGTCCTTATCTCTTATTAGGCATGTGGATACGATGTTGACGGTTGTCACCTGCCAATTGATACGTATTTTTACATATGTTCATTTTCGGCTTAAATCAGACCAAGTGAGTAGTTTGGGGTGATATGGGGGCATTTCTTTACTTTTTTGGGTTTGGGATTTTCTAAAACGTGTCCTTTCCTCTAATTAGACGTGTGGAAGTGATGTTGAGGGTCGTGAGCTTCGAATTTATACCTATTTTGACATATGTTAATTTGCGGTTTAAACCAGACCAGGTGGGTTGTTTGGCATTATTTTGGGGCATTTCTGTATTTTTTTGGGTTTGGGATTCTCTAAAAAGTGTCCTTGTCTTTTATTAGACGTGTGGATGCTATGCTAAGGGTCGTGACCTCCAAATCGATACCTATTTTGACATATGTTCATTTTCAGTTCAAACCTGATTGGGTGGATCGTTTGGGGTTATTTGGGGGCATTTCCATACTTTTTTGGGTTTGGGATTCTCTAAAAAGTGTCTTTATCTCTTATTAGACGTGTGGATGCGATGTTGAGGGTCGTTACCTTCGAATTGATACTTATTTCGATATATGTTCATTTCGGTTTAAACCAGACCAGGTGGGTCGTTTAGGATTATTTGGGAGAATTTTCATACGTTTTTGGGTTTGAGATTTTTTAAAAAGTGTCCTTATCTCTAATTAGATGTGGGGATGCAATTTTGAGGGTCGTGACCTTCGAATCGATACTTATTTTAACATATGTTAATTTTTCGTTTAAACCAGAACAGGTGGGTCGTTTGGGGTTATTTGGGGGCAGTTATGTACTTTTTTGGGTTAGGTATTTTCTAAAAAGTGTCCTTATCTCTTATTAGACGTGTGGATGCGATGTTGAGGGTCGTGACCTTCGAATCGATACCTATTTCGACATATGTTCATTATCCCTTTAAACCAGACCGGGTGGGTCTTTTAGGGTTATTTGGGGGCATTTCTATACTTTTTTGGGTGTGGTATTTTCTAAAAAGTGTCCTTATCACTTATTAGACGAGTGGATGCGATATTGAGGGTGCTGACCTTCGAATTGATACCTATTTCGACTAATGTTTATTTTCGAATTAAACCTGAACGGGTGGGTTGTTTCGGGTTATGAGGGGGCATTTTTGCACTGTTTTGGGTTTCGGATTCTCTAAAAAGTGGCACTATCACTTATTAGACATGTGGATGCGATGTTAAGGCTCGTGACCTTCGAATCGATACCTATTTCGACATGTGTTCATTTTCGGTTTAAAGCAGACCAGGTGGATCGTTTATGATTATTTGGGGGCATTTTCGTACTTTTTTGGGTTTGATATTTTTTTAAAAGTGTCCTTATCTCTTATTAGATGTGTGGATGCGATGTTGAGGGTCATGACCTTCGAATCGATACCTATTTTGACATATGTTCATTATCGTTTTAAACCAGACCGGGTGGATCGTTTGGGGTTATTTGGAGGCATTTCTGTACTTTTTTGGATGTGGTATTTTCTAAAAAGTGCCATTATCTTTTATTGGACGTGTGGAAGCGATGTTGAGGGTCCTGACCTTTGAATCGATACCTATTTTAGCAAATATTTATTTTCGATTTAAAGTAGACCGGGTGGGTCATTTCGGGTTATTTGGGGGCATTTCTATACTTTTTTGGGTTTGAGATTCTCTAAAAAGTGTCTTTATCTCTTATTAGACGTGTGTATGCGATGTTGAGGGTTGTGACCTTCGAATCGATACCTATTTGGACAGATGTTCATTTTCAATTTAAAAAAGACTGGGTGGGTTGTTTTAGGTTATTTGGGGGCATTTCTGTACTTTTTTGGATTTGGTATTTTCTAAAAGTTGTCGTTATCTATTATTAGACGTGTGGATGTGATGTTGAGGATCATGACCTTTGAATCAATACCAATTTCGACATATGTTCATTTTTGGTTTAAACCAGACCGGGTGGGTTATTTGGGGGCATTTCTGTGCGTTTTTGGGTTTGGGATTCTCCAAAAAGTGTCCTTATCTCTTATTAGACGTGTGGATGCAATGTTGAGGGTTGTCACCTGCGAATTGATACGTATTTTGACATATGTTCATTTTCGATTTAAATCAGACCAGGTGAGTAGTTTGGGGTGATTTGGGGGCATTTATATACTTTTTTGGGTTTGGGATTTTCTAAAACTTATCCTTATCTCTAATTAGACGTGTGGATGCAATGTTGAGGGTCATGACATTCGAATTGATACCTATTTCGACATATGTTAATTTTTGGTTTAAACCAGATCGGGTGGGTCGTTTGGCATTAGTTGGGGGCTTTTCTGTACTTTTTTGGATTTAGGATTCTCTAAAAAGTGTCCTTATCTTTTATTAGACGTGTGGATGCGATGTTGAGGGTCGTGACCTTCGAATCGATACCTATTTCGACATATGTTCATTTTCGGTTTAAACCTGACCGTTTGGGTCGTTTGGGGTTGTTTGGGGGCATTTCCATACTTTTTTGGGTTTGGGATTCTCTAAAAAGTGTCCTTATCTCTTATTAGACGTGTGGATGCGATGCTGAGGGTCGTTACCTTCAAATTGGGACCTATTTCGATATATGTTAATTTTCGGTTTAAACCATACTCGGTGGGCTGTTCAGGGTTATTTGGGGGAATTTTTGTACTTTTTTGGGTTTGGGATTTTTTAAAAAGTGTTCTTATCTCTAATTAGACGTGTGGATGCAATGTTGAGGGTCGTCACCTTCGAATCGATACCTATTTCAACATATGTTCATTTTCTATTTAAACCAGAACAGGTGGGTCGTTTGGGGTTATTTGGGGGCATTTATGTACTTTTTTGGGTTTGGTATTTTCTGAAAAGTGTCCTTATCTCTTATTAGACGTGTGGATGCAATGTTGAGGGTCGTGACCTTCGAATCGATACCTATTTCGACATATGTTCATTATCTTTTTAAATCAGACCGGGTGGGTCGTTTGGGGTTATTTGGGGGCATTTCTGTACTTTTTTGGGTGTGGTATTTTCTAAAAAGTGTCCTTATCTCTTATTAGACATGTGGATGCGAGGTTGAGGGTGCTGACCTTCGAATCGATACCTATTTTGGCAAATGTTTATTTTTTATTTAAACCAGACCGGGTGGGTCGTTTCGGGTTATTTGGGGGCATTTCTGTACTTTTTTGGGTTTGGAATTCTCTAAAAAGTGTCCTTATTTCTTATAAGACGTGTGGATGTGATGTTGAGGGTCGTGACCTTGGAATCGATACCTTTTTTGACATATGTTCATTTTTTGTTTAAACCAGACCAGGTGGATCGTTTAGGGTTATTTGGGGGCATTTTCGTACTTTTTTGGGTTTGGTGTTTTTTTAAAAGTGTCCTTACCTCTTATTAGACGTGTGGATGCGATGTTG
Organism: Telopea speciosissima; assembly: GCF_018873765.1. Classification (NCBI taxonomy): domain Eukaryota; kingdom Viridiplantae; phylum Streptophyta; class Magnoliopsida; order Proteales; family Proteaceae; genus Telopea; species Telopea speciosissima. The sequence continues at coordinate 110,321 of NW_025317402.1, forward strand.
AGTGTTGTAGCCTGTGAATCGATACCTATTTCGGCATATGTTCATATTCCATTTAAATCAGACCAGGTGGATAGTTTGGGGTTATTTTGGGTTATTTCTGTGCTTTTTTGGGTTTGGGATTTTCTAAAAAATGTCCGTATCTCTAATTAGACATGTGGAAGCGATGTTGAGGGTCGTGACCTTCGAATCGATACCTATTTTGACATATGTTAATTTTCAGTTTAAACCAGTCCAGGTGGATCATTTGGCATTATTTGGTGGCATTTCTATACTTTTTTTGGTTTGGGATTCTCTAAAAAGTGTCCTTATCTTTTATTAGACATGTGGCTGCGATGCTGAGGGTCGTGACCTTCGATTTGATACCTATTTTGGCATATGTTCATTTTTTATTTAAACCAAACCGGGTGGGTTGTTTGGGGTTATTTGGGGGCATTTGTGTCCTTTTTTGGGTTTGAGATTATCAAAAAAGTGTCCTTATCTCTTAATCTACGTGTGGATGCGATGCTGAGGGTCGTCACCTTTGAATCGATACCTATTTCGACTTATGTTCATATTCGGTTTAAACCAGACAAGGTGAGGGTCGTTTGGGGCTATTTGGGGGAATTTTATTACGTTTTTCGATTTGGGATTCTCTTAAAAGTGTCCTTACCTCTTATTAGACGTGTGGATGCAATGTTGAATGTTGTGACCTGCGAATCGATACCTATTTCGACATATGTTCATTTTTCGTTTAAATCAGACCAAGTGGATAGTTTGGGGTTATTTGGGGTCATTTAAGTACTTTTTTGGGTTTGGGATTTTCTAAAAAGTGTCCGTATCTCTAATTAGACGTGTGGAAGAGATGTTGAGGGTTGGGACCTTCGAATCGATACCTATTTCGACATATGTTAATTTTTTATTTAAACCAGACCGGGCGGGTCATTTGGGATTATTTGGGGGCATTTCTAAACTTTTTTGTGTTTGGGATTCTCTAAAAGTGTCCTTATCACTTATTAGACGTGTGTATGCGATGTTGAGGGTTGTGACCTTCGAATCGATACCTATTTGGACATATGTTCATTTTCAGTTTAAACTAGACCAAGTTGTTCGTTTGGGGTCATTTGGGGGCATTTCTGCACTTTTTTGGGTTTGGGATTCTATAAAAAGTGTCCTTATCTCTTATTAGACGTGGGTATGCGATGTTGAGGGTTGTGACCTTTGAATCGATACTTATTTGGACATATGTTCATTTTCGGTTTAAACCAGACCAAGTGGTTCGTTTGGGGTCATTTGGGGGCATTTCTGCACTTTTTTGGGTTTGGGATTCTATAAAAAGTGTCCTTATCTCTTATTAGACGTGTGGATGCGATGTTGAAGGTCGTGACTTTCGAATCGATACCTATTTAGACATATGTTCATTTTCGGTTCAAACCAGACCGGGTGGGCCGTTTGGGTTATTTGGGGGCATTTCTGTACTTTTTTGGGTTTTGTATTTTCTAAAAATTGTCGTTATCTCTTATTAGACGTGTGGATGCGATGTTGAGGATCGTGACCTTCGAATCAATGCCTATTTTGGCATATGTTCATTTTAGGTTTAAACCAGACCGGGTGGGTTATTTGGGGTTATTTTGGGGCATTTCTGTACGTTTTTGAGTTTGGGATTCTCTAAAAAGTGTCCTTATCTCTTATTAGATGTGTGGATACGATGTTGAGGGTTATCACCTGCGAATTTATACGTATTTTGACATATGTTCATTTTCGGCTTAAATAAGACCAAGTGAGTAGTTTGGGGTGATTTGGGGGCATTTCTTTACTTTTTTGGGTTTGGGATTTTCTAAAACGTGTCCTTATCTCTAATTAGACATGTGGAAGCGATGTTGAGGGTCTTGAGCTTCGAATCGATACCTATTTTGACATATGTTAATTTTTGGCTTAAACCAGACCAGGTGGGTCGTTTGGCATTATTTGGGGGCATTTCTGTACTTTTTCGTGTTTGGGATTCTTTAGAAAGTGTCCTTATCTTTTATTAGACGTGTGGATGCTATGTTGAGGGTCGTGACCTTCAAATCGATACCTATTTCGACATATGTTCATTTTCAGTTTAATCCTGACCGGGTGGGTCGTTTGGGGTTATTTGGGGGCATTTCCATACTTTTTTGGGTTTGGGATTCTCTAAAAAGTGTCCTTATCTCTTATTAGACGTGTGGATGCAATGTTGAGGGTCGTGATCTTCGAATCGATACCTATTTCGACATATGTTCATTATCTCTTTAAACCAGATCAGGTTGGTCGTTCGGGGTTATTTGGGGGCATTTTTGTACTTTTTTGGGCGTGGTATTTTCTAAAAAGGGTCTTTATCTCTTATTAGACGTGTGGATGCGAGGTTGAGGGTGCTGACCTTCGAGTCGATACCCATTTCGGCCAATGTTTATTTTCGATTTAAACCAGATCGGGTGGGTCATTTGGGGTTATTTGGGGGCATTTCTAAACTTTTTTGTGTTTGGGATTCTCTAAAAAGTGTCCTTATCTCTTATTAGACGTGTGTATGCGATGTTGAGGGTTGTGACCTTCGAATCGATGCCTATTTGGACATATGTTCATTTTCGGTTTAAAACAGACCAGGTGGTTCGTTTGGGGTCATTTGGGGGCATTTCTGCACTTTTTTGGGTTTGGGATTCTATAGAAAGTGTCCTTATCTCTTATTAGACATGTGGATGCGATGTTGAAGGTCGTGACTTTCGAATCAATACCTATTTAGACATATGTTCATTTCCGGTTCAAACCAGACCGAGTGGGCCGTTTGGGGTTATTTGGGGGCATTTCTTTACTTTTTTGGGTTTGGTATTTTCTAAAAATTGTCGTTATCTCTTATTAGACGTGTGGATGCGATGTTGAGGATCGTGACCTTCGAATCAATACCTATTTCGGCATATGTTCATTTTCAATTTAAACCATACCGGGTGGGTTATTTGGACTTATTTGGGGGCATTTCTGTACGTTTTTGGGTTTGGGATTCTTTAAAAAGTGTCCTTATCTCTTATTGATACGTATTTTGACATATGTTCATTTTCGGCTTAAATCAGACCAAGTGAGTAGTTTGGGGTGATTTGGGGACATTTCTTTACTTTTTTGGGTTTGGGATTTTCTAAAATGTGTCCTTATCTCTAATTAGACGTGTGGAAGCGATGTTGAGGGTCGTGAGCTTCGAATCGATACCTATTTTGACATACGTTAATTTTTGGTTTAAACCAGACCAGGTGGGTCATTTGGCATTATTTGGGGGCATTTCTGTACTTTTTTGGGTTTGGGATTCTCTAAAAAGTGTCCTTATCTTTTATTAGACGTGTGGATGCGATGTTGAGGGTCGTGACCTTCAAATCGATACCTATTTCGACATATGTTCATTTTCAGTTTAAACCTGACCGGGTGGGTCGTTTCGGGTTATTTGGGGGCATTTCCATACTTTTTTGGGTTTGGGATTCTCTAAAAAGTGTCCTTATGTCTTATTAGATGTGTAGATGCGATGTTGAGGGTCGTTACCTTCGAATCGATACCTATTTCGATATATGTTCATTTTCGGTTTAAACCATACCAGGTGGGTCGTTTAGGGTTATTTGGGGGAATTTCCGTACTTTTTTGGGTTTGAGATTTTTTAAAAAGTGTCTTTATCTCTAATTAGATGTGTGGATGCAATGTTGAGGGTCGTGACCTTCGAATCGATACCAATTTCAACATATGTTCATTTTTCGTTTAAACCAATACAGGTGGGTCGTTTGGGGTTATTTGGGGGCAGTTATGTACTTTTTTGGGTTTGGTATTTTCTAAAAAGTATCCTTATCTCTTATTAGACGTGTGGATGCGATGTTGAGGGTTGTGACCTTCGAATCGATACCTATTTCGACATATGTTCATTATGTCTTTAAACCAGACCTGGTGGGTCGTTTGGGGTTATTTGGGGGCATTTCTATACTTTTTTGGGTGTGGTACTTTCTAAAAAGTGTCCTTATCACTTATTGGATGAGTGGATGCGATGTTGAGGGTGCTGACCTTCGAATCGATACCTATTTTGACATATGTTCATTTTCGGTTTAAATTAGACCAGGTGGGTAGTTTGGGGTTATTTGGGGTAATTTCTGCACTTTTTTGGGTTTGGAAATTTCTAAAAAGTGTCCCTATCTTTAATTAGACATACAGAAGGGATGTTGAGGGTTGGGACCTTCGAATCGATACCTATTTTGACATATGTTAATTTTTTATTTAAACCAGACAGGGTGGGTCTTTTGGGGTTATTTAGGGGCATTTCTATACTTTTTTTGGGTTTGGGATTCTCTAAAAAGTGTCCTTATCTCTTATTAGACGTGTGTATACGATGTTGAGGGTTGTGACCTTCAAATCGATACCAATTTGGACATATGTTCATTTTTGGTTTAAACCAGACCGGGTGGGTCGTTTGGGGTTATTTGGGGGCATTTCTGCACTTTTTTGGGTTTGGGATTCTCTTAAAAGTGTCCTTACCTCTTATTAGACGTGTGGATGCGATGTTGAGGGTTGTGACCTGTGAATCGATACCTATTTTGACATATGTTCATTTTCGGTTTAAATCAAACCAGGTGGGTAGTTTGGGGTCATTTGGGGTCATTTCTGTACTTTTTTGGGTTTGGGATTTTCTAAAAAGTGTCCTTATCTCTAATTAGACGTGTGGAAGCGATGTTGAGGGTTGGGACCTTCGAATCGATACCTATTTCGACATATGTTAATTTTTTATTTAAACCAGACCGGGTGGGTCTTTTGGGGTTATTTGGGGGCATTTCTATACTTTTTTGGGTTTGGGATTCTCTAAAAAGTGTCCTTATCTCTTATTAGGCATGTGTATGCGATGTTGAAGGTTGTGACCTTCAAATCGATACCTATTTGGACATATGTTCATTTCTGGTTTAAACCTGACTGGGTGGGTCGTTTGGGGTTATTTGGGGGCATTTCTGTACTTTTTTGGGTTTGGGATTCTCTAAAATGTGTCATTATCTCTTATTAGACGTGTGGATACGATGTTGAGGATCGTGACCTTCAAATCGATTCCTATTTTGACATATGTTCATTTTCGATTTAAAAAAGACCGGGTGGGTTGTTTGGGGTTATTTGGGGACATTTCTGTACTTTTTTGGGTTTGGGATTTTCTAAAAAGTGTCCTTATCTCTTATTAGACGTGTCGATGTGATGTTGAGGGTTGTCACCTTTGAATCGATACCTATTTTGACATGTGTTCATTTTTATTTGAACTAGACATGGTGGGTCATTTGGGGTTATTTGGGGGCAATTCTGTACTTTTTTGGGTCCGGGATTCTCTAAAAAGTGTCCGTGTCTCGTATTAGACGTGTGGATGCGATGTTGAGGGTTGTGACCTGCTAATCGATACCTATTTCGACAGATGTTCATTTTCGATTTAAATCAGACCACGTGGGTAGTTTGGGGTTATTTGGGGGCATTTCTGTACTTTTTTGGGTTTTGGATTTTCAAAAAAGTGTCCTTATCTCTAAGTAGACGTGTGGAAGCGATGTTGAGGGTCGTGACCTTCGAATCGATAGTTATTGCGACATATGTCCATTTCGGTTGAAACCAGACCGGATTGGTTGGTTGGGGATATTTGGGGGCATTTCTGTACTTTTTATGGTTTGGTATTTTCTACAAATTGTCCTTATATCTTATTAGAGGTGTGGATGCGATGTTGAGGATCGTGACCTTCGATTCGATACCTACTTCGGCATATGTTCATTTTCAGTTTAAACCAGATCGGGTGGGTTGTTTGGGGTTATTTGGGGGCATTTTTGTACTTTTTTGGGTTTGGGATTTTCAAAAAAGTGTCCTTATCTCTTATTAGAAGTGTGGATACGATGTTGACGGTCGTCACCTTTGAATCGATACCTATTTGGACATATGTTCATTTTCGATTTAAACTAGACAAGGTGGGGGTCGTTTGGGGTTATTTGGGGGCATTTCTGTACTTTTTTGGGTGTGGTACTTTCTAAAAAGTGTCCTTATCACTTATTGGATGAGTGGATGCGATGTTGAGGGTGCTTGACCTTCGAATCGATACCTATTTTGACATATGTTCATTTTCGGTTTAAATTAAACCAGGTGGGTAGTTTGGGGTTATTTGGGGTCATTTCTGTACTTTTTTGGGTTTGGGATTTTCTAAAAAAAGTCCTTATCTCTAATTAGACGTGTGGAAGCGATGTTGAGGGTTGGGACCTTCGAATCGATACCTATTTCGACAGATGTTAATTTTTTATTTAAACCAGACCGAGTGGGTCTTTTGGGGTTATTTGAGGGCATTTCTATACTTTTTTGGGTTTGGGATTCTCTAAAAAGTATCCTTATCTCTTATTAGACATGTGTATGCGATGTTTAGGGTTGTGACCTTCAAATCGATACCTATTTGGACATATGTTCATTTTCGGTTTAAACCACACCAGGTGGGTCGTTTGGGGTTATTTAGGGGCATTTCTGCACTTTTTTGGGTTTGGGATTCTCTAAAAAGTGTCCTTATCTCTTATTAGACGTGTGGATGCGATGTTAAGGGTCGTGACGTTCGAATCAAGATCAATTTCGACATATCTTCATTTTCGGTTTAAACCCGACCAGGTTGGTCGTTTTTGGGTTATTTGCGGGCATTTCTGTACTTTTTTGGGTGTGGGATTTTCTAAAAAGTGTCCTTATCTCTAATTAGACATGTGGAAGCGATGTTGAGGGTCGTGACCTTCAAATCGATACCTATTGCGACATATGTTCCTTTTCGGTTCAAACCAGACCGGGTGGGTCTGTTGGGGATATTTTGGGGCATTTCTGTACTTTTTTGGGTTTGGTATTTTCTAAAAATTGTCCTTATATCTATTCAGAGGTGTGGATGCGATGTTGGGGATCGTGACCTTCGATTCGATACCTATTTTGACATATGTTCGTTTTCGGTTTAAATTAGACCGGGTGGGTTGTTTGGGGTTATTTGGGGGCATTTTTTTACTTTTTTGGGTTTGGGATTTTCAAAAAAGTGTCATTATCACATATTTGAAGTGTGGATGCGATGTTGAGGGTCGGCACCTTTGAATCGATACCTATTTGGACATATGTTCATTTTCAATTTAAACTAGAAAAGGTGGGGGTCGTTTGGGGGAATTTCTGTACGTTTTTGGGTTTGGGATTCTCTTAAAAGTGTCCTTACCTCTTATTAGACGTGTGGATGCGATGTTGAGGGTTGTGACCTTCGAATCGATACCTATTTCGACATATGTTCATTTTCAGTTTAAATCAGACCAGGTGGGTAGTTTGGGATTATTTGGGGTCATTTCTGTACTTTTTTGGGTTTGGGATTTTTTAAAAAGTGTCCTTATCTCTAATTAGACTTGTGGAAGCAATGTTGCGGGTTGGGACCTTCGAATCGATACCTATTTCGACATATGTTAATTTTCGATTTAAACCAGACCGGGTGGGTCTTTTGGGGTTATTTGGCGGCATTTCTATACTTTTTTGGGTTTGGGATTCTCTAAAAAGTGTCCTTTTCTCTTATTATACGTGTGTATGCGATGTTGAGGGTTGTAACCTTCGAATCGATACCTATTTGGACATATGTTCATTTTCGATTTAAACCTGACCAGGTGGGTAGTTTGGGATTATTTGGGGGCATTTCTGAACTTTTTTGGGTTTGGTTTCTCTAAAAAGTGTCCTTATCTCTTATTAGACGTGTGGATGCGATGTTAAGGGTCGTGACGTTCGAATCAATACCAATTTCGACATATGTTCATTTTCGGTTTAAACCCGACCAGGAAGGTCGTTTTGGGTTATTTGCGGGCATTTCCGTATTTTTTTGGGTGTGGGATTTTCTAAAAAGTGTCCTTATCTCTAATTAGACGTGTGGATGCAATGTTGAGGGTGGTGACCTTCAAATCGATACCTATTTATACTTATGTTCGTTTTTCGTTTAAACCAGAACGGGTGGATCGTTTGGGGTTATTTTGGGGCATTTATGTACTTTTTTGAGTTTGGTATCTTCTAAAAAGTGTCCTTATCTCTTATTAGATGTGTGGATGCGATGTTGAGGATCGTGACCTTCAAATCGATACCTATTTGGACATATGTTCATTTTCGGTTTAAACCAGACCAGGTGGGTAGTTTGGGATTATTTGGGGGCATTTCTGAACTTTTTTGGGTTTGGGATTCTCTAAAAAGTGTCCTTATCTCTTATTAGACGTGTGGATGCGATGTTAAGGGTCGTGACGTTCGAATCAATACCAATTTTGACATATCTTCATTTTTGGTTTAAACCCGACCAGGTAGGTTATTTTGGGTTATTTGCAGGCATTTCCATACTTTTTTGGGTGTGGGATTTTCTAAAAAGTATCCTTATCTCTAATTAGACGTGTGGATGCAATGATGAGGGTGGTGACCTTCAAATCGATATCTATTTATACTTATGTTCATTTTTCGTTTAAACCAGAACGGGTGGGTCGTTTGGGGTTATTTGGGGGCATTTTTGTACTTTTTTGGGTTTGGTATCTTCTAAAAAGTGTCCTTATCTCTTATTAGACGTGTGGATGCGATGTTGAGGATCGTGACCTTCGAATCGATACCTGTTTCGATAAATATTCATTTTTGGTTTAAACCAAACCGGGTGGGTTGTTTGGGGTTATTTGGGGGCATTTTTGTACTTTTTTGGGTTTGGCATTCTCTAAAAAGCGTCCTTATCTGTTATTAGGCGTGTGGATGCGATGTTGGGGGTTGTGACTCGCTAATCGATACCTATTTTGGCATATGTTCATTTTCGGTTTAAATCAGACCAGGTGGGTAGTTTTGGGTTATTTGGGAGCATTTATGTACTTTTTTGGGTTTGGGATTTTCTAAAAAGTGTCCTTATCTCTAATTAGATGGTTGGAAGCGATGTTGGGGGTCGTGACCTTCGAATCGATACCTATTTCTACATATGTTAATTTTTTGTTTAAACCAGACCGGGTGGGTCGTTTGTAGTTATTTGGGGGCATTTCTATACTTCTTTGGGCTTAGGATTTTCTCAAAAGTGTCCTTATCTCTTAGAAGACGTGTGGATGCGATGTTGTGGGTCGTGACCATCGAATCGATACCTATTTTTGCATATGTTAATTTTTGGTTTAAACCAAACTGGGGTGGCCGTTTGGTGTTGTTTGGGGGGCATTTCTGTTGGGTTTGGGATTCTCTAGAAAGTGTCCTTATGTTTTATTAGACGTGTGGATCCGATGTTGAGGGTAGTGAGCTTCGAATCGTTACCTATTTCGACATATGTTCATTTTCTGTTTGAACCAGACCAGGTGGGTCGTTTAGGGTTATTTGGGGGCATTTTCGTATTTTTTTGGGTTTGGGATTTTCTAAAAAGTGTTCGTATCTCCAATTAGAGGTGTTGATGCAATGTTGAGGGTCATGACCTTCGAATCGATACCTATTTCTACATATGTTCATTTTTCGTTTAACCCATAACGGGTGGGCTGTTTGGGGTTATCTGGGGGCATTTATAAACTTTTTTGGGTTTGGTATTTTCTAAAAAGTATCCTTATCCCATATTAGACGTGTGGATGCGATGTTGCAGGTCATGACCTTTGAACCGATGCCTATTTTGGCATCTGTTAATTTTCGGTTTAAACCAAACCAGGTGGGTCGTTTGGGATTATTTAGGGGCATTTCTGTACTTTTTTGGGTTTGGTATTTTCTAAAAAGTGTCCTTATCTCCTATTAGACATATGGATGCGATGTTGAAGGTTGTGACCTTCGAATCGATACCTATTTCGACATATGTTCCAGACCGGGTGGGTCGTTTGGGGTTATTTGGGGGCATTTTTGTACTTTTTTGGGAGCGGTATTTTTTAAAAAGCTACTTATCTCATATTAGACGTGTGGATGCGATGTTGAGGGTCTTGACCATCGAATCGATACCTATTTCGGTAAATGTTTATTTTTGGTTTAAACCAGACAGGGCGGGTCGTTTCGGGTTATTTGGAGGCATTTCTGTCATTTTTTGGGTTTGCGATTCTCTCAAAAGTGTCCTTATCTCTTATTAGACGTGTGGATGCGATGTTGAGGGTCATGACCTTCGAATCGATACCTATTTCGGCATATGTTCATTTTCGGTTTAAACCTGACATGGTGGGTCGTTTGGGATTATTTGGGGACATTTCTGTGCTTTTTTGGGTTTGGTATTTTTTAAAAAGTGTCCTTATCTCTTATTTGACGTGTGGAGGAGATGTTGAGGGTCGTGACCTTCGAATCGATACCCATTTCGACATATGTTCATTTTCGATTTAAACCAGACCAGGTGGTTGTTTGTGGTTATTTGGGGGCATTTCTGAACTTTTTTTGTTTGGTATTTTCTAAAAAGTGTCATTATATCTTTTTAGACGTGTGGAGGAGATGTTGAGGGTCGTGACCTTTGAATCGATACCTATTTCGGCATATGTACATTTTCGATTTAAAACAGACCGGGTGGGTCGTTTGGGGTTATTTGGGGGCATTTCTGTACTTTTTGGGGTTTGGAATTTTCTAAAAAGTGTCCTTATCTCTTATTAGATGTGTGGAGGAGATGTTGAGGGTCTTGACCTTCGAATCGATATCCATTTCGGCATATGTTCATTTTCAGTTTAAACCAGACCAGGTAGGTCGTTTGGGGTTTATTTGGGAGCATTTCTATATTTTTTTGGGTTTGGGTTTCTCTAAAAAGTGTCCTTATCTCTTATTAGACGTGTGTATGCGATGTTGAGGGTTGTGACCTTCGAATCGATACCTATTTGGACATATGTTCATTTTCGGTTTAAACCTGATCGGGTGGGTCGTTTGGGGTTATTTGGGGGCATTTCTGCACTTTTTTGTGTTTGGGATTCTCTAAAAAGTGTCCTTATCTCAGATTAGATGTGTGGATGCGATGTTAAGGGTCGTGACGTTCGAATCAATACCAATTTTGACATATGTTCATTTTTGGTTTAAACCAGACCAGGTAGGTCGTTTTGGGTTATTTGGGGTCATTTTCGTATTTTTTTGGGTGTGGGGTTATCTAAAAAGTGTCCTTATCTCTAATTAGACTTGTGGATGCAATGTTAAGGGTCGTGACCTTCAAATCGATACCTATTTCTACATATGTTCATTTTTCATTTAAACCAGAACAGGTGGGTCGTTTGGGGTTATTTGGGGGCATTTATGTACTTTTTTGGGTTTGGTATCTTCTAAAAAGTGTCATTTTCTCTTATTAGACTAGTGGATGCGATGTTGAGGATCGTGACCTTCGAATCGATACCTATTTCGACATATGTTCATTTTCGGTTTAAATCTGACCAAGAGGGTAGTTTGGGGTAATTTGGAGGCATTTCTGTACTTTTTTGGGTTTGGGATTTTCTAAAAAGTGTCCTTATCTCTAATTAGACGTGTGGAAGCGATGTTGAGGGTCGTGACCTTCGAATCGATACCTATTGGTACATATGTTAATTTTCAGTTTAAACCAGACCGGGTGGGTCGTTTGTGGTTATTTGGGGGCATTTCTGTACTTCTTTGGGCTTGGGATTTTCTAAAAAGTGTCATTATCTCTTATAAGACGTGTGTATGCGATATTGAGGGTCATGACCTTCGAATCGATACCTATTTCTGCATATGCTCATTTTCGGTTTAAACCAGACTGGGGTGGCCGTTTGGTGTTGTTTGGAGGCATTTCTGTTGGGTTTGGGATTCTCTAAAAAGTATCCTTATCTTTTATTAGACGTGTGGATGCGATGTTGAGGGTCGTGACATTTGAATCGTTACTTATTTAAATATATGTTGATTTTCGGTTTGAACCAGACCAGGTGGGTCGTTTAGTATTATTTAGGGGCATTTTCATACTTTTTTGGGTTTGGGATTTTCCAAAAAGTGTCCTTATCTCCAATTAGACGTGTGGACGCAATGTTGAGGGTCGTGACCTTTGAATCAATACCTATTTCGACATATTTCATTTTCGGTTCAAACTAGACCGGGTGGGTCGTTTGAGGTTATTTGGGGGCATTTCTATGCTTTTTTAAGTTTGGTATTTTCTAAAAATTGTCCATATCTCTTATTAGATGTGTGGATGCGATGTTGTGGGTCGTCACCTTTGAATCGATACTTATTTTGACATATGTTCATTTTCGATTTAAACCAGACAGGGTGGATCGTTTGGGGTAATTTGGGGGCATTTCTGTACTTTTTTGGGTTTGGGATTCTCTAAAAAGTGTCCTTATCTCTTATTAGACGTGTGGATGCGATGTTGAGGATCATAAGCTTCGAATCGATACCTATTTTGGCATATGTTCATTTTCAGTTTAAAAAAGACCAAGTGGGTTGTTTGGGGTTATTTGGGGGCATTTCTGTGCTTTTATGGGTTTGGGATTTTCTAAAAAGTGTCCTTATCTCTTATTAGACGTGTGGATGCGATGTTGAGGATCTTGACCTTCGAATCGATACCTATTTTGGCATTTGTTCATTTTCGATTTAAAAAAGACCAGGTGGGTTGTTTGGGGTTATTTGGGGGCATTTCTGTACTTTTGTGGGTTTGGGATTTTCTAAAAAGTGTCCTTATCTCTTATTAGACGTGTGGATGCGATGTTGAGGGTTGTTACCTTTGAATCGATACCTATTTCGACATATGTTCATTTTTGGTTGAAACCAGACATGGTAGGTCATTTGGGGTGATTTGGGGGCATTTCTGCACTTTTTTGGGTTTGGGATTCTCTAAAAAGTGTCCTTATCTCTTATTAGACGTGTGGATGCGATGTTAAGGGTCGTGACGTTCGAATCAATACCAATTTTGACATATGTTCATTTTCGGTTTAAACTAGACCAGGTAGGTCATTTTGGGTTATTTGGGGGCATTTTCATACTTTTTTGGGTGCGGGATTATCTAAAAAGTGTCCTCATCTGTAATTAGACGTGTGGATGCAATGTTGAGGGTCGTGACCTTCAAATCGATACCTATTTCTACATATGTTCATTTTTCGTTTAAACCAAAATGGGTGGGTCGTTTGGGGTTATTTGGGGGCATTTATGTATTTTTTTGGGTTTGGTATCTTCTAAAAAGTGTCATTTTCTCTTATTAGACGTGTGGATGCGATGTTGAGGATCGTGACCTTCGAATCAATAACTGTTTCGACAAATGTTCATTTTTGGGATAAACCAGACCGGGTGGGTTCTTCGGGGTTATTTGGGGGCATTTTTGTACTTTTTTGGGTTTGGCATTCTCTAAAAAGTGTCCATATCTCTTAGTAGACATGTGGATGCGATGTTGGGGGTTCTGACCTGCTAATCGATATCTATTTTGACATATGTTCATTTTCGGTTTAAATCAGACCAAAAGGGTAGTTTGGGGTTATTTGGGGGCATTTTTATACTTTTTTGGGTTTGGGATTTTCTAAAAAGTGTCCTTATCTCTTATAAGACGTGTGGATGCGATGTTGAGGGTCGTGACCTTCGAATCGATACCTATTTCTGCATATATTCATTTTCGGTTTAAACCAGACTTGGGTGGCCGTTCGGTGTTGTTTGGGGGCATTTCTGTTAGGTTTGGGATTCTCTAAAAAATGTCCTTATCTTTTATTAGACATGCGGATGCGATGTTGAGGTTCGTGACCTTCGAATCGTTACCTATTTGGTCATATGATCATTTTCGGTTTTAACCGGACCAGGTGGGTTGTTTAGGGTTATTTGGGGGCATTTCTGTACTTGTTTGGGTTTGGGATTTTCTAAAAAGTGTCCTTATCTCCAATTAGATGTGTGGTCGCAATGTTGAGGGTCGTCACCTTCGAATCGATACTTATTTCTACATATGTACACTTTTCATTTAACCCAGACCAGGTAGGTCGTTTGGGGTTATTTGGGGGCATTTCTATGCTTTTTTAAGTTTGGTATTTTCTAAAAATTGTCCTTATCTCTTATTAGATGTGTGGATGCGATGTTGTGGGTCGTCACCTTTGAATTGATACTTATTTCGACTCATATTCATTTTCGATTTAAACCAGACCAGGTAGGTCGTTCTGGGTAATTTACGGGCATTTCCGTACTTTTTTGGTTGTGGGATTATCTAAAAAGTGTCCTTATCTCAAATTAGACGTGTGGGTGCAATGTTGAGGGTCGTGACCTTCAAATCGATACCTACTTCTACATATGTTCATTTTCCGTTTAAGCCAAAACATGTGGGTCATTTGGGGTTATTTGGGGGCATTTATGTACTATTTTGGGTTTGGTATCTTCTAAAAAGTGTCTTTTTCTCTTATTAGACGTGTGGATCCGATGTTGAGGATCGTGACCTTCGAATCGATAACTGTTTCAACAAATGTTCATTTTCCGTTTAAACCAGACCGACTGGGTTGTTCGGGGTTATTTGGGGGCATTTATGTACTTTTTTGGGTTTGGCATTGTCTAAAAAGTGTCCTTATCTCTTAGTAGACGTGTGGATGCGATGTTGGGGGTTGTGACCTATTAATCGATACCTATTTCGACATATGTTCATTTCCGGTTTAAATCAAACCAAGAGGATAGTTTAGGGTTATTTGGGGGCATTTCTGTAGTTTTTTGGGTTTGGGATTTTCTAAAAAGTGTCCTTATCTCTAATTAGACGTGTGGAAGCGATGTTGTGGGTCATGACCTTCGAATCGATACCTATTGCTACATATGTTAATTTTCGGTTTAAACCAGACCGGGTGGGTCATTTGTGGTTATTTGGGGGCATTTCTGTAATTCTTTGGGCTTGGGATTTTCTAAAAAATGTCCTTATCTCTTATAAGATGTGTGGATGCGATATTGAGGGTCGTGACCTTCGAATCGATACCTATTTCTGCATATGTTCATTTTCGGTTTAAACCAGACTGGGGTGGCCGTTTGGTGTTGTTTGGTGGCATTTCTGTTGGGTTTGGGATTCTCTAAAAAGTGTCCTTATCTTTTAATAGACGTGTGGATGCGATGTTCAGGGTCGTGAACTTCGAATCGTTACTTATTTCGACATCTGTTCATTTTCGGTTTGAACCGGACCAGGTGGGTCGTTTAGTGTTATTTAGGGGCATTTTCGTACTTTTTTGGGTTTGGGATTTTCTAAAATGTGTCCTTATCTCCAATTAGACATGTGGACACAATGTTGAGGGTCGTGACTTTCGTATCGATACCTATTTCGACATATGATCATTTTCGATTCAAACCAGACCTGGTGGGTCATTTGGGGTTATTTGGGGGCATTTCTATACTTTTTTAAGTTTGGTATTTTCTAAAAATTATCCTTATCTCTTATTAGATGTGTGAATGCGATGTTGCGGGTCGTCACCTTGGTTTAAACCAAACCGGGGGGGTCGTTTGGGGTAATTTGGGGGCATTTCTGTACTTTTTTGGGTTTGGGATTCTCTAAAAAGTGTCCTTATCTCTTATTAGACGTGTGGATGCGATGTTGAGGATCATGACCTTCGAATCGATACCTATTTTGGCATATGTTCATTTTTGGTTTAAACAAGACAAGGTAGGTCATTTTGGGTAATTTGGGGGCATTTTCGTAATTTTTTGGGTTTGGTATTTTCTAAAAAGTGTCCTTATGCCTTATTAGATGTGTGAATGCGATGTTGATGGTCTTCACCTTCGAATCGATACCTATTTTGGCAAATGTTTATTTTTGGTTTAAACCAGACAGGGAGGGTCATTTCGGGTTATTTGAAGGCATTTCTGCCATTTTTTGGGTTTATGATTCTCTCAAAAGTGTCATTATCTCTTCTTAGATGTGTGGATGCAATGTTGAGGGTCGTGACCTTCGAATCGATACCTATTTTGGCATTTGTTCATTTTCGATTTACACCAGATCGGGTGGGTCGTTTGGGGTTATTTGGGGACTTTTCTGTACTTTTTTGGGTTTGGTATTTTCTAAAAAGTGTCCTTATCTCATATCAGACGTGTGGATGCGATGTTGAGGGTCTTCACCTTCGAATCGATGCCTATTTTGGCAAATGTTTATTTTCGGTTTAAACCAGACCGGGTGGGTCGGTTCGGGTTATTTGGAGGCATTTTGGTACTTTTTTTTGTTTGGGAATCTCTAAAAAGTGTCCTTATCTCTTATTAGATGTGTGGATGCGATGTTGAGGGTCATGGCCTTCGAATCGATAGCTATTTTGGCATATGTTCATTTTCGGTTTAAACCAGACCGGGTGGGTCGTTAGGGGTTATTTGGGGGCATTTCTGTACTTTTTTGGGCTTGGTATTTTCTAAAATGTGTCCTTATCTCTTGTTAGACATGTGGATGCGGTGTTGAGGGTCGTGACCTTCGAATTGATACGTATTTTTGCATATGTTCACTTTCGGTTTAAACCAGACCGGGTGGGTCGTTTGGGGTTACTTGGGGGCATTTCTGTATTTTTTTGGGTTTCGGATTCTCTAAAAAGTGTCCTTATCTCTGATTGGACGTGTGGATGCGATGTTGAAGGTCGTTTCCATCAAATCGATACCTATTTCGACATATGTTCATTTTCGGTTCAAACCAGACCGGGTGAGTCGTTTGGGGTTATTTGGGGGCATTTCTGTACTTTTTTGGGTTTGGTATTTACTAAAAATTGGCCTTATATCTTATTACACGTGTGGATACGATGTTGAGGATCGTGACCTTCGATTCGATACCTATTTCGGCATATGTTCATTTTCGGTTTAAACCAGACTGGGTGGGTTGTTTGGGGGCATTTTTGTACTTTTTAGGGTTTGGGATTTTAAAAAAAATGTCCTTATCTCCTATTAGACGTGTGGATGCGATTTTGAGGGTCGTTAGCTTTGAATTGATACCTATTTCGACATATGTTCATTTTCGGTTTAAACCAGACAAGGTGGAGGTCGTTCGGGGTTATTTGAGGAATTTCTTTACGTTTTTGGGTTTGGGATTCTCTAAAAAGTGTCCTTACCTCTTATTAGACGTGTGGATGCGATGTTGAGGGTTGTGACCTACGAATCGATACCTATTTTGACCTATGTGTATTTTCGGTTTACAACTGACCGGGTGGGTAATTTGGGGTTATTTGGGGGCATTTCTGTACTTTTTTGGGTTTCGTATTTTCTAAAGGGATGCGATGTTGAGGGTTGTCACCTTGAATCGATACCTATTTTGACACATGTTCATTTTTTATTTAAACCAGACGTGGTGAGTCATTTGGGGTTATTTGGGGGCATTTCTGTACTTTTTTGGGTTTGGGATTCTCTAAAAAGTGTCCTTATCTCTTATTGGACGTGTGGATGCGATGTTGAGGGTTGTGACCGGATAATCGATACCTATTTTGATAGATGTTCATTTTCTATTTAAATCAGACCATGTGGGTAGTTTGGGGTTATTTGGGGGCATTTCTATACTTTTTTGGGTTTGGGATTCTCTAAAAAGTGTCCTTAATTCTTATTAGACGTGTGTATCCGATGTTGAGGGTTGTGACCTTTGAATCGATACCTATTTCGACATATGTTTTTTTTCGGTTTAAACCTGACCGGGTGGGTCGTTTGGGGTTATTTGGGGCATTTCTGCACTTTTTTGGGTTTGGGATTCTCTAAATAGTGTCCTTATCTCTTATTAGACGTGTTGATGCTAAGTTAAGGGTCGTGACGTTTGAATCAATACCAATTTCGACATATGTTCATTTTTAGTTTAAACCAGACCAGGTAGGTCGTTTTTGCTTATTTAGGGGCATTTCCATACTTTGTTGGGTGTGGGATTTTGTAAAAAGTGTCCTTATCTCTAATTAGAAGTGTGGATGCAATGTTGAGGGTCGTGACCTTCATATCGATACCTATTTCTACATATGTTCATTTTTCGTTTAAACCAAACCGGGTGGGTCGTTTGGGGTTATTCGGGGGCATTTCTGTACTTTTTTGGGTTTGGAATTTTCAAAAAAGTTTCCTTATCTATAATTAGACGTGTGGAAGCAATGTTGAGGGTCGTGACCTTCGAATCCATAGCTATTTTGACATATGTTAATTTTAAAACCGACCACGTGGGTCGTTTGGGGTTATTTGGGGGCATTTCTATACTTTTTTGGGTTCGGTATTTTCTAAAAAGTGTCCTTATCTCTTATTAGACGTGTGGATGCGATGTTGAGGGTCATGACCTTCGAATCGATACCTATTTCGACATATTTTTATTTTTGATTTAAACTAGACCGGGTGGGTCGTTTGGGATTATTTGGGGGCATTTCTGTACCTTTTTGGGGTTGGGATTCTCTAAAAAGTGTCCTTATTTCTTATTACACGTGTGGATGCGATGTTAAGGGTCGTGACGTTCGAATCAATACCAATTTTGACATATGTTCATTTTCGGTTTAAAAAAGACTAGGTAGGTCGTTTTTGGTTATTTGGGGGCATTTTCGTACTTTTTTGGGTTTGGTATTTTCTAAAAAGTGTCCTTATCTCTTATTAGATGTGTGGATGCGATGTTGAGGGTCATGACCTTCTAATCGATACCAATTTCAACATATGTTCATTTTCGATTTAAATCAGACCAGGTGGGTAGTTTGGGGTTATTTGGGGTCATTTCTGTACTTTTTTGGGTTGGGGATTTTAAAAAAAGTGTCCTTATCTCTAATTAGACGTGTGGAAGCGATGTTGAGGGTTGGGACCTTCGAATCGATACCTAATTCGATAAATGTTAATTTTTTATTTAAACCAGACCGGGTGGGTTGTTTGGGGTTATTTGGGGGCATTTCTACACTTTTTTGGGTTTGGGATTCTCTAAAAAGTGTCCTTATCTCTTATTAGACGTGTGTATGCGATGTTGAGGGTTGTGACCTTCGAACCGATACCTATTTCGACATATGTTCATTTTCGGTTTAAACCTTACCGGGTGGGTCGTTTGGGGTTATTTGGGGGCATTTCAGCACTTTTTTGGGTTTGGGATTCTCAAAAAAGTGTCCTTATCTCTTATTAGATGTGTGGATGCGATGTTAAGGGTCTTGACGTTCGAATCAATATTCAATTTTGACATATGTTCATTTTCGGTTTAAACAAGACCAGGTAGGTCGTTTTGGGTTATTTGGGGGCATTTTCGTACTTTTTTGGATTTGGTATTTTTTAAAAAGTGTCCTTATCTCTTATTAGATGTGTGGATGTGATGTTGAGTGTCATGACCTTCGAATCGATACCTATTTCGACATATGTTCGTTATTTGTTTAAACCAGACCGGGTGGGTCATTTTGGGCTATTTGGGGGCATTTCTGTACTTTTTTGGGTGTGGTACTTTCTAAAAAGTGCCCTTATCTCTTATTAGACGTGTGGAAGCGATGTTGAGGGTCCTGACCTTTGAATCGATACCTATTTCAGAAAATGTTTATTTTCGGTTTAAACCAGACCGGGTGGGTCATTTCGGGTTATTTGGGGGAATTTCTGTACTTTTTTGGGTTTTGGATTCTCTTAAAAGTGTCCTTATCTCTTATTAGACGTGTGGATGCGATGTTGAGGGTCGTGACCTTCGAATCGATACCTATTTCGACATATGTTCATTTTCTATTTAAAGCAGACCGGGTGGGTCGTTTGGGGTTATTTGGGGGCGTTTCTGTACTTTTTTGGGTTTGGAATTTTCTAAAAAGTGTCATTATCTCTTATTAGACGTGTGGATGCGATGTTGAGGGTCTTGACCTTCGAATCGATACCTATTTTGGCAAATGTTTATTTTCGGTTTAAACCTGATCGGGTGGGTCATTTTGGGTTATTTGGGGGCATTTTTTTTTTTTGATAAGTAAGAATTATATTACGAAGGAAAAGAAAAAAAAAATACAAAAAATACAAAAAAGGCATCCTCTAAGAACCCAAAAGAGGGGAAAAGGACCCTAGAGAAGAGAGGGCATGCCCTATCCAAACAACAAGGAGGAAGACAGAACCCCTCCAAGGCTACATCCTATAATAGGTTACAAACTCTTTATCTTGCTTTATGAGAATCGCTAGCTCCAGAGGGAAGGACTCAGGCTCCCAAAGAATTCCTGAAGGGTCTGTAGGGATGGAGGCCATGAAATCTGCAGGCTGATTCTGTTCTCTCCACACATGAATGAATTCTTTAGACCTAAGCAGCCTTGCCTTTATGTGGATCTTACTTTCCAAAGTTAGGATTTGCCAAGGCCCAGTAATCACTCCATTCAAAATATCGACGGCCAACTTCGAATCCAACCTAATAGAGACATCATAAAAGCCCTTATCAACGCAAAGGGAAATTCCTCTGTAAATAGCCATGAGCTCCATGGACATAGCACCGAAAGATCTTCCCCTATGCCAGCAAAGGCAGCTAAGGGATCCCCACTATCATCATGAATGAGACGCCCAAAGCCTGCCTTGTCATCTGAAAGAGACCACAATGGAGAGCAACCATGTTCGGATTTGGAGCAAACCAAGAGCATGCCTTTGGAATTCTTGCAGTCCAACGAACTTGAAGATCCCATTTGGCAAGCAATATGATGGTTGGCAGTAGTAGGGTCTCCGGGTCAATGGAAGATAATCGCCAATAACATCCTCCTTTATAGCCCCTACAATCTGGTCCTTAGATCTGATTTTGTTTCTAAAAATTCTGTAATTTCTCTCCGACCAAATATGCTTGATTGTGGCACGAAAGCAAGCTTTATGACCAGCCCCAATTTCCCTGCTCTACCGCAACATATCTAACCGAAATGGCTGCATCAATGGCATTGCTAGGGTGGCCCCATCATGAAAACAAAGGTCATAAATATTTTTCCAAATATCAGTAGTAAAAGGGCACCCGAAGAAGAGATGATTCCTGCTTTCGGTTCCAGCCCAACAAAACACGCAATGATGAGGAGTCGAAATGTGTATATGAATGAGGTTGTCCCTAGTGGGGAGGGCATCCGAAAGGCATCTCCAGGCTATAAAGGAATGGGACTTTATACTCCCTTCAAACCAAACAGCTTCGCTCCAGTCAATACGGGCAGCTCTTGTGCGGATAGCATTCCAGGCTGATTTGGAAGAGAAATTACCTGATGAGTTACCAATGCACACTGTCAAATCCGAAACCTCATCATGAAATTTTTCAATGGCTAGAAGGGCCCTCCAAATATCAATGAGATCGAAAGATGTAGAGGGACCAGGGTGCCAATCTCCATCACGGATAATCTCCTTGACACAAGCATGACGGGCAGCAAGGGAATAAGAGCCTGCATCATAGCAAATCCTATTACCAAATCTGCTCAAAAGAACTCCAAACGGGTGCCAATTATCAAGCCAGAGCTTTGTAGCAGACCCATCCCCAATAATAGTTTTGATGAAGGGAAGGGCTTTATCTCTGTACTTCAAGACTTTACGCCAAACCCAAGAGTAGTTATTGAGACCCTTGACTGTCCAAAGAGACTCTTGCTTGAGGTATCTTTGTTGTACCCAATTAACCCAAAGCCGATCTGCTTGGAGGCAATCCACCAAATTTGCTTCATAATTCTGGCAATGTTCATTTCTTTGACCCTCTTGATTCCCAACCCTCCCTCTGATTTTGGCTTACAGACCGCATCCCAAGAAATTAAATGGGTTTTCCTCTCAAGGGAGGGGCCTGACCAAAGGAAATTAGAGAACATAGACTCCAGTTTGGTGATAACATTTCCTGGAAGGCCAAAGATCCCTGCCCAGTAAATGTAGCTACCTTGCAGAACTGAAGATAAGAGTTGAAGACGACCAGCATAAGAGAGGAATCTAGCCTTCCACCCCTCCAATTTTCGACGAACCAGATCCAAGATGGGGCTGCAATCTTTCATGGATAACCTGCCAGACACAAGAGGAACTCCAAGGTACCTAATAGGTAGCTTGGTTTCCGAAAAACCCGTTAAATCCAAAAGTTCCAGATTGCTAGCTTGGGTAAGGCACCCTAATATAATAGAGGACTTAGATCTATTAAGTTGAAGCCCGGAGAGGGCAGCAAACTCATCAAGACCCCCCAAACTAGCTGAAATCGAATCACGGTTCCCCTTCACAAAAATCATAAGATCATCCGCAAAAATGAGGTGAGAAAGGTGGAACGATTTACAACGGGGTAGCAGCTTAATCTGACCATCAATCTCAAGCCTTCGCATAATTCCAGAAAAAGCCTCCATTGCAAGGGTGAAGAGGTAGGGGGACAACGGATCACCTTGTCGAATCCCTCTCCCTCCACCGAAGAAACCTGCTGGGCTGCCATTAATAAGGACAGAGAACATAGGGGTGGTCACACAAGCTTTCACCCACCCTATAAATTTGTCGGAGAACCCCATTCTTCCCATCACATCAAACAAAAATTTCCTACTAAGAGTCGTAGGCCTTGTGAAGATCCACCTTCAAAACTGCAGTAGGACTAGTGGCTTTTTGTTCGATGCCACGCACAATATCATGGCAGACAAGGATATTGTCAACAATAGACCTGCCCTTGATGAATGCCGACTGATTATGATTAACCACACTCCCAATAACATGTTGGATCCTATTAGAGAGGATTTTTGTGATGATCTTATATAGGAGGTTGCATAAAGCAATAGGCCGAAACCCCGCAAAAGTGGAGACATCCCCAGACTTCGGCACCAAAGTGATAAAAGTAGCATTAATAGAATGGGGCATGAAGGAATTCGCAAAGAACCATTGGACAGCATTCGTTAGTTCCTCACCAATGACCTCCCAAGAGTGCTTATAAAAGCCAGCCCCGAAACCATCAGGCCCTGGGGCTTTAGAGTCTTTTAAACTGAACACAACTCTTCTAACCTCCTCTCCATTAACCTCCTTGCCAAGTTCCAAATTCTGGGATTCAGAGACCACCCCCGAGAGGGGAATCGAGGGGGGGTAGGAGCCCAAATCAGTGTAGTCTGACCCGAACAGCTTCTTATAGAAAAGAACCGCCTCCTCTTTGATAGCCTTAGGGTTGGCCAAAGTATTTCCAGTCTGGTCCATGACCTCCAAGATATGATTTCTATTGTGCCTACTTTGCATGGACTTGTGGAAAAAGATGTTGTTGCCATCCCCCAACTCTAGCCACCTAACCTTGGATTTCTCTTTAAGAAACCGTTCTTCCATTTGTAATGCAGCCCACAGCTTTTAGCTTCTTTTTCCAAGACAGCAAGGGAATCATCAAGGGGATCAAGGGAAAGGTGATGCTGAATTCGGCCAAGATCGAGTTCTGCATCCTTAACATTTTTGATGACATCTCCAATGCTCTCCTTATTCCAGCATTTAAGTTCAGATTTCACATTCTTTAGCTTCGCCGCAAAGCGCAAAATAGGATTAGAGTTGACATTTACAGCCTTCAGCCAGCCCCTTTTAACTACTTCGTCATAGTCCTTATGATGGGTCCAAGCATCAAAAAACCTGAACGGTTTTGATCCAGAATTGAAATTGTCCAAAATTTTGAGAGCAATCGGGCTGTGGTCAGGTATTCCAGGGCAAAGGAAGTGAGCTTCCAAGAAACGCAACTTGTCCAGCCAAGCATTATTAACAAGGACTCGGTCCAATTTGCAGCAGATTCTGCGAGTACCACTTTGGTTATTATTCCAAGTGTAAAATTCCCCTCTCCATTTTAGGTCAGCCAGTCCCGAATTGAAGATGCAAGAATTAAACTCGTCAACCACCCCCTGATGGATCGCATCCCCTCCAATCTTCTCATTTTGGTGTCTAACTGTATTGAAATCTCCCATGACAGCCCACGGTTCAACCACTCCTGTAGCAATATCAGTTAGCTCCCTCCAAAGTTCCATCCGACCTTCTAGGGAATTAAGAGCATACACTGTAGTGCAAAGGAAGGACAATGAAGTCCCAAGAATAGAAATCCTCGTGTGTATCAACTGAATGGTAGACTTTAGAACATCCATCTTAAGGCAGCCCTCATCCCAACCAATCCATAGACGGGTATGGTACTCCTGACTACAATTGTGACTAAACTTCCATCCCCTTTTCAGGTTTTGGGAACTAGAGTCAACATTCCCTTCTTTGATTTTAGTTTCAAGGAGAATAGCCATTTTATAATTATTATCAGCTATGATTCTCTTCACATACCTCTTCTTCTCTGGGGCATTCAAGCCATGCACATTCCAGCAGAGACAGTTCATTAGGAACGTTGGAGGGGAGGGGGAGCTAGCTTCTTACCCCCAAAAGCCAGACCACTATCACTTCCTTTCTGATTTGAGCTTTGGCTAGGAAGCACTTCAATACGTTGAGGTTTAAAAGAAGTCAACAGTCTCCTCTTCCCCATCTCCCTAGTAGCTCTCCCTTCCTTTTCTGAATTCAAAGAAATTGCATGGTTAGGGATGGAGGGCATACCTTCTAAAATTGGACCCCTTAGAATAGTGCTGCCCGAAATTTCCTTTCCCTTGGTGGAGATCTCTTTCAGATTTGATTGGGCTCCTTCTGTAATTTCCTCTCCTAGAGCATCTCCATT
The DNA here is from genome assembly GCF_018873765.1 of Telopea speciosissima. Classification (NCBI taxonomy): domain Eukaryota; kingdom Viridiplantae; phylum Streptophyta; class Magnoliopsida; order Proteales; family Proteaceae; genus Telopea; species Telopea speciosissima. The sequence continues at coordinate 134,682 of NW_025317402.1, forward strand.
AGCTTTGTCACCCTCATCTAGGATTTGCAACAAGGATTCCCTAATGGGCCCCCCCCCCAATCTGTAATTTCCATAGAAGGAACTGCCGCATTAACTCTTGCCATAGCCATAGTCTCCCCCAGCTGCCACAAACCCTTCCTTATTTCGAAAAAAGGTGTGGTTTTCAATATCCACTAAATCACCTCCAGCCGTTGCATCACTCTCTTTCCTTGCATGGCTTTGAAGAAAATCTGCTGATTGAAACACACATTCCCCTTCCTCCTCACCTTCCTTGTGTGGGGGATTTCCAATAACTTTCTCACATTCCACTTCTTTCCCTAAAAGGACGTTGCATGAGTCAGCATCCAACATCAGTTCTGTGGGGTCATAGGGAATTTCCTCCGTTAGATGCTCCAACAAAGCGAAAGCATTATGGTACACAATCTTCTTCCCCCTGCCAGCCGAATTCTTTGGGCCAGAATTAGGCAACTTTTTAGAAATTCCAGCAATCTTCTCCATAGAACAGATATTGCTAGGATTCCCCACAGACTGAGCTTCCAAATTTGTAGTGTCCACAATCCCATCAGATCTGCCACCTGGGGTATTTTTGAAATTTGAATTTTGAACTTGCTTACCAGCACCTCCACCGTGTAAGGCTTGAGTGCCGCCTCCACTAGCTGCTCCGGTCACCTGAGGACTCTTGTTGCTCTTCACTCTCCATTCTTTCCGGCTGGAGGGCATTTGCTTGTTAAGATTAACGCCACACTGCCCACTTGAATGCCCAAAAACCCTGCAACTGTTGCACCGAGGAGGGCTCCATTCGTATGTAATTTTTTGGTAAAAAGCCAGACTGTCATCATCATAAACAGCCACTTGATCCGGGAATTCATAATCAGCTTCTATCTCAACATAGAGCCGGGCATAGGATAGCCGCTCTTGAGTCTTAGTCGTCTTATCAGTGACTATCGGCCTTCCCAGGACATTGGCAATCGAGCTCAAGGCCTCCACATTCCAGAAATGAAAGGGGAGGTTGGGAAGGGTAACCCAAATAGGGATGGAGTTCAATTCCACCTTTTCAAGCTTCATCCCTAGTTTCCAAGGCCGAAGGATCAAGGGTCTCCGCTGCACAGTCCATGGCCCCCCTTCAAGAACTTTGGCTTTATCTTCCTCCAAATTGAACCGAAAAACAAAAAAGCCACTATTAAGGAGATTAATATCCACATGCCTAGAAATGCACCATTGTTTCAGCAAGACCTCCTTAACATAAGAAAAACTCAGTCTGCGACCTATGAAGTGCCCAAGAAGGGTGTTCTTCCACTTTGATAATTCTGCCTGTAACATAGCTGAAGAACATTGAGCAACACGGTTGCCCTTAATAAAATTTGGCTCAATAAAACTCAGTTCCAGACCTTCATTATTTAAAGAACTTGAAGAGGACTGAAAAAAAGATGCCCAAGATACTCCCTTCTTCACAGCCCCGCCATGTTGAACCAATCCCGAGCCAGCCACCACCACACCACCACCCGAGGAGGAGGCCCCACCACCAAAATCACCCCCTGCCGGACCTGAATCACATAAGCCTTCCACAGTACCCCCACCTTCCCCCTCTCCCGGATTGGGAAAAGGAGGAAGACCATTAGCCGAAGCTAATGGCCTGCCAGCCATCACCAAACACTAGCACCAAGAATCCCACTCTCAAATTGCCAGAGCTTCTCTCTCCTCACAAGAAAAAAAAATCTCGTCCTTCATTTGGGGGCATTACGGTACTTTTTTGTGTTTGGGATTCTCTAAAAAGTGTCCTTATCTCTTATTAGACGTGTGGATGCGATGTTGAGGGTCGTGACCTTCGAATAGATACCTATTTTGGCAAATGTTCATTTTTGGTTTAAACCAGACCGGGTAGGTCGTTCAGGGTTATTTGGGGGCATTTTTGTACTTTTTTTGCCTTGGTATTTTCTAAAATGTGTCCTTATCTCTTGTTAGACATGTGGATGCGATGTTGATGGTCGTGACCTTCGAATAGATACGTATTTCGGCTCTCGTTTACTTTTGGTTTACACCAGACTGGGTGGGTCGTTTGGGGTTACTTGGGGGCATTATTGTACTTTTTTGAGTTTGGGATTCTCTAAAAAGTGTCCTTATCTCTCATTAGACATGTGGATGCGATGTTAAAGGTCGTGACCGTGGAATTGATACCTATTTTGACATATGTTAATTTTTTGTTCAAACCAGACCGGGTGGGTCGTTTGGGGTTATTTGGGGGCATTTCTGTACTTTTTTAAGTTTGGTATTTTCTAAAAATTGTCCTTATCTCTTATTAGATGTGTGGATGCGATGTTGAGGATCGTGACCTTCGAATCGATACCTATTTTGGGATATGTTCATTTTGGTTTAAACCGGATCGGGTGGGTTGTTTGGGGTTCTTTTGGGGCATTTCTGTACTTTTTTGGGTTTGGGATTTTTTAAAAAGTATCCTTATCAGTTATCAGACGTGTGGATACGATGTTGAGGGTCGTCACCTTTGAATCGATACTTATTTCGACATATGTTCATTTTCGGTTTACACCTGACAGGGTGGGTCGTTTGGGGTATCTTGGGGGGATTTATGTACTTTTTTGGGTTTGGGATTCTCTAAAAAGTGTCCTTATCTCTTATTAGACGTGTGGATGCAATGTTGAGGGTTGTGACGTACGAATCGATACCTATTTTGACATATGTTTATTTTTTGTTTAAACTAGACCGGGTGGGTTGTTTGGGGTTATTTGGGGGGGCATTTCTGTACTTTTTTGGGTTTGGGATTCTCTTAAAACTGTCCTTATCTCTTATTAGACGTGTTGACGTGATGTTGAGGGTCGTGACCTTCTAATCGATACCGATTTTGACATATGTTCATTTTCGGTTTAAACCAGACCGGGTGGGTCATTTTGGGTTCTTTGGGGGCATTTCTCTACTTTTTTGGGTTTGGGATGCTCTAAAGAGTGTCCTTATCTCTTATTAGATGCGTGGATGCGGTGTTGAGGGTTGTGACCTTCGAATCGATACATATTTTGACATATGTTCATTTTCGGTTTAAATAAGACCAGGTGGGTCATTTGGGGTTATTTGGGTGCATTTCAGTACTTTTTTTGGGTTTGAGTTTTTTAAAACAGTGTCCTTATCTCTAATTAGACATGTGGATGCGATGTTGAGTGTCGTGACCTTCGAATCGATACCTATTTCGACATACATAAATTTTTTATTTAAACCAGACTGGGTGGGTCTTTTGCGATTATTTGGGGACATTTCTCTACCTTTTTGTAATTGGGATTTTCCAAAAAGAGTCCTTATCCCTTATTAGACGAGTGGATGCGATGTTGAGGGTCGTGACCTTCGAATCGATACCTATTTTGGCATATGTTCATTTTTTATTTAAATCAGACCGGGTGGGTCGATTGGGGTAATTTAGGGCATTTCTAAACTTTTTTGAGTTTGGGATTCTCTGAAAAGTGTCCTTACCTCTTATTAGACGTGTGGATACGATGTTGAGGGTCGTGACCTTCGAATCGATACCTATTTTGACATATGTTCATTATCTGTTTAAACCAGACCGGGTGGGTCGTTTGGGGTTATTTGGGGGCATTTCTGTACTTTTTTGGGTGTGGTATTTTCTAGAAAGTGTGCTTATCACTTACTAGACATGTGGATGTGATGTTGACGGTCGTGACCTTCAAATCGATACCTAATTTCACATATATTCATTTTCTGGTTAAACTAGACCGGGTGGGTCGTTTGGGGTTATTTGGGGCCATTTCTATACTCTTTTGGGTTTGGTATTTTCTAAAAAGTGTCCTTATCTCTTATTAGACGTGTGGATGCGATGTTGAGGGTCGTGACCTTCGAATCGATACCTATTGCGACATATGTTCATTTTCGGTTTAAACCAGATCGGGTGGGTCGTTTGGGGTTATTTGGGGGCATTTCTGTTATTTTTTGTGTTTGGGATTCTCTAAAAATTGTCCTTCTCCCTTATTGGACTTGTTGATGCGATGTTGAGGGTCGTGACCTTCGAATTGAGACCTAGTTCGGCATATGTTCATTTTCGGTTTAAATTAGACCGGGTGGGTCGTTTAGGGTTCTTTGGGGGCATTTCTGTACTTTTTTGGGTTTGGGATGCTCTAAAAAGTGTCCTTATCTCTTATTAGATGTGTGGATGCGGTGTTGAGGGTTGTGACCTACAAATCGATGCATATTTTGACATATGTTCATTTTCGGTTTAAATAAGACCAGGTGGGTCATTTGGGGTTATTTGGGCACATTTCTGTACTTTTTTGGGTTTAAGTTTTTCGAAAAAGTGTCATTATCTCTAATTAGACGTGTGGATGCGATGTTGAGGGTCGTGACCTTCGAATCGATACCTATTTCGACATATGTAAATTTTTGGTTTAAACCAGACTGGGTGGGTCTTTTACGGTTATTTGGGGACATTTCTGTACTTTTTTGTAATTGGGATTTTCTAAAAAGAGTCCTTATCCCTTATTAGACGAGTGGATACGATGTTGAGGGTCGTGACCTTCGAATCGATACCTATTTTGACATATGTTCATTTTCGATTTAAATCAGACCGGGTGGGTCGATTGGGGTAATTTAGGGCATTTCTATACTTTTTTGAGTTTGGGATTCTCTGAAAAGTGTCTTTACAACTTATTAGACGTGTGGATACGATGTTGAGGGTCGTGACCTTGGAATCGATACCTATTTTGACATATGTTCATTATCTATTTAAACCAGACTGGGTGGGTCGTTTGGGGTTATTTGGGGGCATTTCTGTACTTTTTTGGGTGTGGTATTTTCTAGAAAGTGTGCTTATCACTTATTAGACGTGTGGATGCGATGTTGACGGTCGTGACCTTCGAATCGATACCTATTTTCACATATGTTCATTTTCTGGTTAAACTAGACCAGGTGGGTCGTTTGGGGTTATTTGGGGCCGTTTCTGTACTCGTTTGGGTTTGGTATTTTCAAAAAAGTGTCCTTATCTCTTATTAAACATGTGGATGGGATGTTGAGGGACTTGACCTTCGAATCGATACCTATTTCGGCAAATGTTTATTTTCGATTTAAACCAGATCGGGAGGGTCGTTTCGGGTTATTTGGGGGCATTTTGGTACTTTTTTGTGTTTGGGATTCTCTAAAAAGTGTACTTATCTCTTATTAGACGTGTAGATGTGATGTTGAGGGTCGTAACCTTTGAATCGATACCTATTATGACATATGTTCATTTTTTGTTTTAACCAGAACAGGTGGGTTGTTTGGGGTTATTGGGGGGGGGGGCATTTATATACTTTTTTGGGTTTGGTATTTTCTATACGTGTGGATGCGATGTTCAGGGTTGTGACCTTCGAATCGATACCTATTGTGACATATGTTCATTTTCGGTTTAAACCAGACCGGGTGGGTCGTTTGGGGTTATTTGGGGGCATTTCTGTTATTTTTTGTGTTTGGGATTCTCTAAAAATTGTCCTTCTCCCTTATTGGACTTGTTGATGCGATGTTGAGGGTCGTGGCCTTCGAATCGAGACCTAGTTCGGCATATGTTCATTTTCGATTTAAACCAGACCTGGTGGATTGGGGTTATGTGGGGGCATTTCTGTACTTTTTTGAGTTTGGTATTTTCTAAAAACTGTCCTTATCACTTATTAAACGTGTGGATGCGATGTTGAGGGTCGTGACCTTCGAATCGATACCTATTTCGACATATGATCATTTTTTATTTAAACCTGACCGGATGGGTTGTTTGGGGTGATTTGGGGGCATATCTGTACTTTTTTGGGTTTGGGATTTTCTAAAAAGTGTCCTTATCTCTTATTAGATGTGTGGCTGCAATGTTGAGGGTCGTGACCTTTGAATCGATACCTATTTCGACATATGTTCATTTTCGATTTAAACCAGACCGGGTAGGTCGTTTGGGGTTCTTTGGGGGCATTTCTGTACTTTTTTGGGGTTGGAATTTTCTAAAAAGCGTCCTTATCTCTAATTAGACGTGTGGAAGCGATGTTGAGGGTCATGACCTTCGAATCGATACCTATTTTGACATATGTTTATTTTCAGACCAGGTAGGTCATTTGGGGTTATTTTGGGGCATTTCTGTACTTTTTTGGGTTTGGGATTCTCTAAAAAGTGTCCTTATCTCTTATTAGACGTGTGGATGTGATGTTGAGGGTTGTGACCTTCTAATCAATACCTATTTCGTCATATGTTCATTTTCGGTTTAAACCAGACAGGGTGGGTCATTTGGGGTTCTTTGGGGGCATTTCTGTACTTTTTTGGGTTTGGGATGCTCTAAAAAGTGTCTTTATCTCTTATTAGATGTGTGGATGCGGTGTTGAGGGTTGTGACCTGTAAATCGATACATATTTCGACATATGTTCATTTTCGGTTTAAATAAGACTAGGTGGGTCATTTGGGGTTATTTGGGGGCATTTCTGTACTTTTTTTGGGTTTGAGTTTTTCTAAAAAGTGTCCTTATCTCAAATTAGACGTGTAGATGTGAGGTTGAGGGTCGTGACCTTCGAATCAATACCTATTTCGACATACGTTAATTTTCAATTTAAACCAGATTGGGTGGGTCGTTTGCAGTTATTTGGGGACATTTCTGTACTTTTTTGTAATTGGGATTTTTTAAAAAGAGTCCTTGTCCCTTATTAGATGAGTGGATGCTATGTTGAGGGTCGTGACCTTCGAATCGATACCTATTTTGACATATGTTCATTTTTTATTTAAACCAGACCGGGTGGGTGGATTGGGGTTATTTGAGGGCATTTCTGTACTTTTTTGAGTTTGGGATTCTCTGAAAAGTGTCCTTATCTCTTATTAGATGTGTGGATACGATGTTGAGGGTCGTGACCTTCGAATCGATACCTATTTCGACATATGTTCATTATCTGTTTAAACCAGACCTTGTGGGTTATTTGGGGGCATTTCTGTACTTTTTTGGGTGTGCTATTATCTAGAAAGTGTGCTTATCACTTATTAGACGTGTGGATGCGATGTTGACGGTCGTGACCTTCGAATCGATACCTATTTTCACATATGTTCATTTTCTGGTTAAACTAGACCGGGTGGGTCGTTTTGGGTTATTTGGGGGCGTTTCTGTACTCTTTTGGGTTTGGTATTTTCTAAAAAGTGTCCTTATCTCTTATTAAACATGTGGATGCGATGTTGAGGGTCTTGACCTTCGAATCGATACCTATTTCGGCAAATGTTTATTTTCGATTTAAACCAGATCGGGCGGGTCGTTTCGGGTTATTTGGGGGCATTTCGGTAATTTTTTGTGTTTGGGATTCTCTAAAAATTATACTTATCACTTATTAAACATGTAGATATGATGTTGAGGGTCGTAACCTTCGAATCGATACCTATTTCGACATATGTTCATTTTCCGTTTAAACCAGAATAGGTGGGTCGTTTGGGGTTATTTGGGGGCATTTATGTACTTTTTTGGGTTTGGTATTTTCTAAAAAATGTCCTTATCTCTTATTAGACGTGTGGATGCGATGTTGAGGGTCGTGACCTTCGAATCGATACCTATTTTGGCATATGTTCATTTTTGGTTTAAACATGACCTGGTGGGTTGTTTGAGGTTATTTGGGGGCATTTCTGTACTTTTTTGGGTTTGGTATTTTCTAAAAAGTGTCCATATCACTTATTAAACATGTGGATGCGATGTTGAGGGTCGTGACCTTCGAATCGATACCTATTTCGGTATATGTTTATTTTCTGTTTAAAGCAGACCGGGTGGGTTCTTTGGGGTTCTTTGGGGGCATTTCTGTACTTATTTGGGTTTGTGATTTTCTAAAAAGTATCCTTATCAGTTATTAGACATGTGGATGCGACGTTGAGGGTCATCATATTTGAATCGATACTTATTTCGACATATGTTCATTTTCGATTTAAACCAGACAGGGTGGGTCGTTTGGGGTAATTTGGGGGCATTTCTGTACTTTTTGGGTTTGGGATTCTCTGAAAAGTGTCTTTATCTCTTATTAGATGTGTGGATGTGATGTTGAGGGTCTTGACCATCGAATCGATACCTATTTTGATATATGTTCATTTTCGGTTTAATCCAGACCGGGTGGGTCGTTTGGGGTTCTTTGGGGGCATTTCTGTACTTTTTTGGGTTTGGGATGCTCTAAAAAGTGTCCTTGTCTCTTATTAGATGTGTGGATGCGATGTTGAGGGTTGTGACCTGCGAATCGATACCTATTTCGACATATGTTCATTTTCGGTTTAAACAAGACCAGGTGGGTCATTTGGGGTTATTTGGGGGCTTTTCTGTACTTTTTTGGGTTTGGGATTTTCTAAAAAGTGTCCTTATCTTTAATTAGACGTGTGGATGCGATGTTGAGGGTCGTGACCTTCGAATCGATACCTATTTCGACATATGTTAATTTTTGGTTTAAACCAGACTGGGTGGGTCGTTTGCGGTTATTTGGGGACATTTCTATACTTTTTTGTAATTGGGATTTTCTAAAAAGAGTCCTTGTCCCTTATTAGACGAGTGGATGCTATGTTGATGGTCCTGACCTTCGAATCGATACCTATTTCAACATATGTTCATTTTTTATTTAAACCAGACCAGGTGGGTGGATTGGGGTTATTTGAGGGCATTTCTGTACTTTTATGAGTTTAGGATTCTCTGAAAAGTGTCCTTATCTCTTATTAGACGTGTGGATGCGATGTTGAGGGTCGTGACCTTCGAATCAATACCTATTTCGACATATGTTCATTTTCGATTTAAACTAGACCAGATGGGTCGTTTGGGGTTATTTGGGGGCATTTTTGTACTTTTTTGGGTTTGATATTTTCTAAAAAGTGTCCTTATCTCTTATTAGACAAGTGGATGCGATGTTGTGGGTCGTGACCTTCGAATCAATACATATTTTGGCATATGTTCATTTTCGATTTAAACCAGACCGGGTGGGTCGTTTGGGGTAATTTGGGGGCATTTCTGTACTTTTTTGGTTTTGGTACTTTCTAAAAAGTGGGTTATTCTCTTATTAGATGTTTGGATGCGATGTTGAGGGTCGTGACCTTCGAATCGATACCTATTTCGACACATGGTCATTTTCGGTTTAATCTAGATCGGGTGGGTCGTTTGGGGTTATTTGGGGGCTTTTAGGTTCTTTTTTGGGTTTGGTATTCTCTAAAAAGTTTCCTTATCTCTTATTAAACATGTGGATGGGATGTTGAGGTTCATGACCATCCAATCGATACCTATTTCGACATATGTTCATTTTCGATTTAAACCAGACCTGGGGGGATCATTTGGGGTTATTTGGGGGCATTACTGTACTTTTTTGGGTTTGGGATTCTCTAAAAAGTGTCTTTATCTCTTATTAGACATGTGTATGCAAAGTTGAGGGTCGTGACCTTTGAATCGATACCTATTTCGGCATATGTTCATTTCGATTTAAATCAGACCGGGTAGGTCGTGTGGGGTTAATTGGGGGCATTTCTGTACTTTTTTGGGTTTTGGTATTTTCGAAAAAGTGTCCTTATCTCTTTTTAGACGTGTGGATGCGATGTTGAGGGTCATGATCTTCGAATTGATCCCTATTTCGGCAAATTTTCATTTTCGGTTTAAACCAGACCAGGTGGGTCGTTTGGGGTTATTTGGGGGCAATTCTGTACTTTTTTGGGTTTGGTATTTACTAAAAAGTGTCCTTATCTTTTGTTAGGCATTTGGATGCAATGCCGAGGGTCGTGACCTTCGGATCAATACCTATTTTGGCATATGTTCATTGTCGGTTTAAACCAGACCGGGTGGGTCGCTTGGGGTTATTTGGGGGCATTTCTATACTTTTTTGGGTTGGGAATTTCTAAAAAGTGTCCTTATCTCTTATTAAACTTGTGGGTGCAATGTTGAGGGTCGTGACCTTCGAATCGATACATATTTTGACATATGTTTATTTTCTGTTTAAACCGGACCGGATGGGTCGTTCGGGGTTATTTGGGGGCATTTCTGTACATTTTTGGGTTTTGGTATTT